>NW_017307426.1:439416-452421 GCF_000935625.1 Nanorana parkeri | reverse complement strand
TATAGTGCTAGTGACAGGTTCTTTTTAAAGAGACATCAGTAGTCTATTAGACCCCTACTATGACCTTTGCACTTTTGGGTCAGGTATGGAAGCAGTGCCTTCATTTACATGTAGCAGTTATAGGGCAGCTTTACAGCCATTCTAATCTCATCTACTACTTAGCCAGCAGCCAGGACTAAAAATGTAAGCAAACTCCTTGCTCTAATTTCAACTCTTTACTTTTAAATGGAGGTTGGTCTAAAAATAAAATTTTCTAAGTAATTTTTTTCTTTCACTTCCTTTTTTATTTTTATGTGAATGTGCAATGGTTGGACCTCATTAGTTGCTGGAAAGGGGAGGTGGTAATCAGCCAACTTGCCCCTATAGGTTTATCGAAATTACACATAATCACCCCCTTCCCTGGTCAAATAAGCAATTTTAATGGAAACTGGCGCTGTTGAAGATCTCAGTGTTTTAAAGAAGAACTCTGGTTAAAAGTTTTATTAACGGGGGGCGTGGCCGACCACAGAGCTGAGCTCTGCACCACCGGGACTCCTTTCAGCCGATTTTCACCCCTCCGAACCCCCTCACCTAGCCTATGACCTTGCGACTCTCTCCTGCTCCAAAAAAGAAATAGACACTGGCACTCCAATAGTAAATCGATTACGTCTATTTATTGACGTACATCAAAAGCAAAATAACACACTTAGTGCAAAATAACACACTTAGTGCAACGTTTTGGGGACACACAGGAACCCCTTCATCAGGCAAAACAAGTGAGATTATAAGTGAAGCAGCCAAATATATATACACACCAGGTTAGGTGAACAGACCTATCACAGAGCCTAAATTGGTCCCATGACGTTTCTGATGATGTCATACTCCCGCCAAAATCAAAGCAGAATAGGTATCAGCAAAGTGGATTGAGGCATAATGTACAGTGAACAGTATGGTTAACATATAAAAGAGCAATCAACTAACTCAAAGTCATATGTTACTGAATGCTGATACCAGAGAGATGACATAATACAAGAAATGTGGGGATACGACATAAATACAACGAAAGCCGTCCGTTTGCAGATGTCAAAGGGTCAGATGGAGGGAGTGGTTTGCCGCTCTAAGGCTCCCAGATGCTGCCACTAGATACGCCCACCAGATAGAGGGCGGGGGAGGCTGCACAACTCTCTATGATGTGGACTTCAGCCACACCCACGGCCCGAGGAAACAGTGGGGGAAAGAATTCAGTGATTGGCCACACACGTCAGAGGAGGAGTGGAATCGGCCGCGTCATTGGTTACTATGGCTGCAGCGGGACGCAACTGACAGAGCCGGCACCATGTGACCCAACGATATCATATTGGTGGAGCATACACGTCCCGAATGGTATAACAACAAGCAGTTTATAAGAAGCAATATTATAAGGGACATAAACACAGGGTTTAAGCAAGATGAGACATGATACACAGTGGTAGCAAAAAGTAAATGAAAATAACGATCATTCGTTTACCGCAGAGATCTATACGAACAAGGGAGGGAAAAAGCCAAAAGGCTAACTGGTTGCGTCAGAGCTAGGGAAGCCTAAGGGTGTCAATTAAATCACGCACGTTGTGATGCATGCATAAGAATGCCACCCAGGGGTAAGTGAAACATGTAGCAAAGACATGTGTGGGAAAAATCAAAAGAAATCTATATACAAAAAATCCTATGGGAATGAACACAAAGACCCCAGGGGAGCGTCAGTTTCAACGATCAGGTAAGAAACACGTCAGTGTGAGGTTTGTGTTGAGGCCCCTGGGTATAACAGTATCCAGTGTGTAGATCCAAAAGGCCTCTCGTTGAAGGAGGAATTTATCAAGATTGCTGCCCCTGTGGGATGCAGACACATGTTCAATTACCATACCACGTAATTCATGGGTCTGGTGACGGGAGCTGGCAAAATGTACAGCCACGGGTTTGAGGTCAGGGGTACCACCCTCCAAAACTATGTTAATGGTGCCCCTGATGTCACTCTGATGTTTCTGGAAACATCTCTCCTGCTCCAGTCACGGAACCTGCCGTTACCCGCGATATCGCGGCTTTCTTCATTCGGCTCCCTCCACAGACGTCCTCCGAGGCAGACTGCAACATGCCGCCGAAGGCCTTGGGTAAGAGCAAGCCAGCAGGGGATCTGCCGGCTACTACGTCACAGGGACAGAGTAAGGCCGCTGTGAAAACGGCCGTCCAGAAGCAGACTCCCTCTCATGTCTCCCCAGCTGCCCCTCCTGCATCTAAACCCTCAGTCTCTCCTGCCAGCACCCCTGCCAGTCCCCTGGATCCATCCATGCCCACTGCCCTCATGGGATCAGACCAGGAACAGGGACAGAGAGTCAGAGACCTACTCACAGCATTCCGGGCGGAATTCAACTCCTGAGCAGTTGTAATGTCCCCCGGTTTCCTGGCTCCTCCCGACTGCGTTCCAGGCTGGGGCGCATCGGCCGCGGTGCACGCCGCTCTCCTCCTCCCCCCTGACGGAAGTGTAGATGCGTTCCACGCTGGAACGCGGAAGTAGCCCACGGCCGCGTGACGTCACGGCCGCGGGCTATTTAAACTTGCCATAGATGCTGTGGGGTGTTCGATGATTGGGATCATAGCCCATACACCCCACAGGAACCTCACCAGCCGCCTCGAACCTCTCCTCACGGAGGAAACAGCTCCCCAGCAGCCAGCATCCAGTGGACATCTCTTGGAGGAATCTGATTGCACCTACCAGGAAACTGCAAGTATCTTCAAGCTATATCTTGACTATATCTTGGCTCACAGACGCTGCCCTCTGGTGGAGACTTTGGGTATCGCCTCTCTCATGTTTTCAATACTATACCCAGTTATGCTGTATGAAGGGGAGAATTGATGTTATCTGTCATAGAGACTACACCATTCGCTCACACCTCAATTCCAGATAAGATTGCCATCATCAGGGATTGGGTTATTAGTCTGTACTACATCGAAGGTTATTACGGATTACTATTAAGCGGTCCATGATGACTTAATCCCCTACTCTCCGTTTAAGATTGAGAGAGCCGCCGGGGATTTAAGCCTGACAACCGCACTACACCCCCAGTTGGAACCGCAGCTGTGATCCACCATACAAGCCGGGCCCTGACAGCAGTCCACCTGGAAGGTGCCTTGAGGGGAGAAGTTTGTGAACTGCGCCAACAGGTTGCTGTTAGCGATGTTAAGGTCTCTGCTCTGTCAGATGCTGTGTCCTCCTGCTCCACCCGCATTGACACTCTGGAGTCTTCCCAAGCCACATATAAATCTCATCTGCAACAGTTGCAATTACGTGTGGAAGATGGGGAGAAATGCAGCCGTTGCAACAATATACGGTTGTGGGGATCCCATAGAGTCAGAAGCTACCACAGGCCCGCATCTCCACGCCACTGTTACCGCTATACTTAACATGATCCTGGGGAAGCCGCCCACTGAGGCCATTAAGCCAGACAGGGTGCACAGGGTTGCAGGCGCTGGTGTGAATCATCAAAACTTCGTCAGAGACATCCTGTGCCGAGTCCATTTCTACAACATAAAAGAGGAGATTCTGCGGCGAGTGTGGCGGTCAGAACCAGTGGATTTTGATGGAGCTACTATTCATCTAATGCCGGACCTTTCCTGCCTCACACTGGCCATGCGCAGGTCTGTCAAACCTCTTCTGGAAGTTATTCCTCAAGCTGGAGCCACTTATCGCTGGGGACATCCCTTCAGTGTGCAGTTACTGAAAGGTACTGACCAATTCCATCTCCGCTGTCCCTCTCAACTTAACGCATTGATGAGTTTGGTAGGTACATATTGCTCAAGCTGTCACTCTGGGGTAGGACCTATACGCTGGCGAACGTTTACCTCCCGAACACTAACCAAGTAACGGCAGCTGTCCAATACCTGAAGATATTAGCGGACCAGGTTGGGTTTGTGCAGGAGCGTGAGGCCAGAGACAATACCATCAAAACTGTCCTGCTCATGCAACATGCCCAGACTTCCAAAACTCCCATGTGCCTCTTGTCGGTCGACGCCGATAAGGCTTTCGACCGACTCAGTTGGCACTTTCTTCAACACTCCCTGTTGCAGGTTGGAGTCCGGCCCCGGCTCTTACGCAACATTATGGCCCTCTACTCTAACCCAACGGCCCGGATCAACGGCTCTCTCTCCCCAAGGTTTAAAATTTCTAATGGTACCCGACAAGGGTGCCCACTGTCCCCACTGCTCTAAGTGCTAACTATGGAACACCTAGCGGCGGCACTTCGCAGGAACTTGGCAATTCCGGGTCTGTCAGTAGGGCCCTTACAGCCGAAATTAGCTCTCTTTGCAAATGACCTGTTGGTCTATGTCACTCATCCCCATACCTCCATGCCCTCTATTCTCCAGGAATTCACTCGCTTTCGATCGCTTAGCAACTTCAAAGTGAACCTCACCAAATCAGAGATCCTGAATGTATCATTGGATGAGGTGGGGTTATCTCAGCTACGAACTAACTTCCCGTTTCGCATCTGCCAAGCCTCAATAAAATACCTGGGAATCCAACTCTCCTAAGACATATGCCAGTTATTTGCCCTCAATTATGACCCTCTCCTTTGGAGAACTGCTCTGGATCTATTCACATATGACCGTAAGAACATCTCGTGGTTAGGAAGGATCCATGCTCTCAAAATGGACGTGATCCCCAGATTCTTTTACCTCTTCCAGGTTTTGCCAATGCTCCCTCCCTACGCCAATTATTCACAAAGTTAATTTGGTGCTCCTCACGCCCTCGTGTGAATTACAAAACCCTGCCATTGCCTAAACGTAGGGGCGGTGCTGGTGCCCCTGACATACATCTTTATCATGCTGCTTCAGTTTTGCTGCGTATCACAGATTGGTTCCATAGAGTCAATGACAAACAGTGGGTTCAACTTGAGGGGGTGCTTACAGGTTCTGACCTGCAGGCCCTGCCTTGGATCCGCCCAAAGTTTTGTGTCCTGCCTCCCGTTTTCCCGGTCTTGACCCTACATACCCTACGTTTGTGGGATAGATGGGTCTCCGCCTCTGGGCTTTCCTCCTACACTCCTACCCTGCTTTTTAATAACCCAGCTTTCCCTCCAGCGATGCGTCGGTCTGCCTTCGGTAGATGGACTAGGGACTCTCACAGACGGTTGGTGGTGGCAATCCGGGATTCCACGGTAGATCCCTCAATCGGAGACACGTGGTTGGCAGATAGACAGTTTGGTTCTTTTGTCTCCTCATTTCCTCACACTGAGGTCTAGGAAGCAACCCCTACGGCTTTTGACCCCCTCCTCCTGCAATCCTCTCCCCTACCCATACTGTCTCACTACTCTATTTCCTTCTCTCCCTCTGAACTTCCGGGCTATGTCTCGGTGTGGGATCAGTAACTAGGACTTCCCATCAGTGATTTGGACTGGGATAAATCTTTTGTCCTATCTCACTCACTTTCTATTGCCGGCAAAGCACATGAGAAGAATCTGAAAATTCTGACCAGGTGGTATAGGTGCCCCGCGGCGCTCCACCGTTTCTATCCTCAGGTCCCAGACACCTGCTGGCGTTGTCAGGCCTCTCCTGGGCATATGATGCATATTTGGTGGAGTTGCCCCCCTCTCAAAGAGTTTTGGCAGGCAGTGCTAGATGTCTACCACCGGGTGACAGGTGCAGTGATTCCCAATGACCCTCGGATTGCACTATTAACTATGGTACCAGGTTCCCTAAAATCAGTAAAAAGGGGCCTCTTGAGGCACTTTCTCACGGCCACGAGGGCAGTTATTCCCCGGCACTGGCGTACACCTGTGCTCCCTACCTTGGCGGAGTGGATTGTGAAAATGGACCGCATTGCGGACCTGGAACGACTACTGGTGGATGAACATGACACCAGAGCGAGGTACACTGTCACCTGGTCAGTGTGGCTGGCCTTCCGAGCGTCAGATACATTCTCAGCTGGGGTCCTTACCTGAGTGCCCTGGGTCCCTTCAGGCTGACGGGGGGAGGGAGTAGACGGGACTCGTCAGGCCCTGGTCAATGGGTTCCCCTCTGACCAGACCTCTCTCTGTACTCAGCTCCTCCTTACCTTCCCTTCTCTTCACTTAGCTTCCCTGCTCTTTTTCCTCCCTTCATCTGGTCCTCTACCTGTTTTCTCCTCTGTTTCTCTTTATCTCACTCGCTTCAGCCTTGGTAGTTTCATTCCTTAGCTTTCTAACTGTTCTGTTCTAGCACATGGTTTTCCCTAATAGAAGGCTTCTCTTCTGTATGTTAGTCTGGTCACAGTAGCTGCCAGTCTGGGCCTATACGCCCCTAACTGGATACTGTCTCCTGAGGCATCCCCGTCAGGAGGGTTGGATACACAAACCACACTAGGGGCACACAGTAGTGAGACCCGTACTGGTGATGTTCATCCTCTCTGTTGGACCCTCTGCCCCGGGGATTTATAACCTTGACTGTGTTTGTAGACTTTGGACCATGTTTTTTTGTGTTTCAACTACTGTTGTACAGTGACTTTGATTTTTGATTCTTGTATGTCAAGCTTTTACCTGTATGTTTTACAAAAAACTTATTGAACTGAAAGTTTTATTAACCCTTGCAGTGGGGCTATCACCACATTGCAAGAGCCAAGTGCTCATTTGTGTCTAGGTGCTAGAAAACAAATGTATACTTAGCAGACCATCCCAGCAGGGTCCCTGCTTCTGTGATCACTGAAGCATGTCTTGCTGCACAGATGTACTGCTCCTTGGCATCTTCACTTATCTATACACAGTGTATATGTACTGTATATATAGAGTCTGATGACACCCCGGGATGCTTAGACCACTGCAGCAGAGGGGGAGAGACACCCGTCTAAGAACGAGTTGGCTCAGATGGTCTAGTGGGTATAACTTTTTTGCACCTAGACACAAAGGAGCATCTAACCCTTGCAGTGTGGAGGTAGCTCCATTGCCAAGGGTTAATAAAAACATTCCGGGAGTTCTTCTTTAAGAGGGAAATATATAATTACAAGGAGGGGAACACTGGTAAAAGAAATACAATTTAGATATCGTATGTAATGTGATTGTCTTAATGTATGCTTACTGTATTGTATGTGTGTTTTTTTGTTATATTTTGAAAATCTTTAATAAACATTTAATATGAAAAAAAAAAGAAATACAAATGTTTTCTGTCCACAAATCTATCTTGTTAAATTTTTATTTAGAGCAGCTATTAGACTGGAAGCACTAAGCATAGAATAGCCAAATAACTCAATGGGCAGAATCAGTTACCAATGACAATAGACAGGTTTTTGGATTCATTTTTTTTTTTGCAATATGATGCTGGTAACAAATCCTAGCTTTACATATTTTTAACCGCGATTTGCAGCCCTCAAAACGCACGTCAAATGCGCGTTTACGAGGGCTATCCGGCTGTATCCTAATGGATACACGCGGGCGTAGGGCGTTTTTCAGCACGTTCCGACACGCTGAAATACGCCAAAGTGAGAACCATGCCCATAGGAAATAATGGGATTTCATTTGCTTGGCGTTTTACAGCGCGTCGATCAGCGCTGTAAAACGCCCAGGTGTGAACCCGGCCTTAATGGCTCTAAAATTATTGCTCTCACTCCGATGCTTGCGACAATATGCGACATGTGCGGCACGTAGGTGCACCTGACCCATATATGCGTGTGTATGTGGGGGGCGGGGACTTAAAAAAAATGTTTAAAACATTTTGTATTACTTTTTTTTTTACACACACAACTTTATTGCTATTACATGGGGGGCTAAGGAGCCCAATATGGGATAGCCAATTTACATGACAGGTCCTCTTTATGGAGACATCAGGGGTCTCCAAGACCCCTAATGTCACCTAAGGACCTCCAGAGAAGCTGATGAAGCAGAGATCGGCTTCATCAGCTTCTCTAGCTGGAGAGTGACACTGAATGCAGGAAGTGATGTAACATACATCACTTTCTGCATTCGGGGCAGTGACAGCTGCTGATACAAGCGATGATAGCTTTTTGGCTTAATAAAGTAGTAGATGGGAAGTGATTAGTCTTATTTCTGCATTGGTGTGAGATCCAATCCCTTAATCAGTTCACCAGATTTGTTAGGTGTTAACAGAGTTAGAGAACTGCATGTCACAGCCCTAGTGTTGAGAGATCACTCAGGAGCTCTATGCATTTTTAATACAAATTAAAAAAAGTAGATCAGTGAAACGTGAAGAACAACACCAGTCAAACATAAAAAAATACAGTATAGACCACTAAATTATCAAATAAAAAGTGCATCTTTTTCTGCAAAACGTACCTTAAATGAGAATTACGGGGAGAGTGAAATACACTTATCCCCACAATTAGAACCAATGTGTGACAGTGAAGCGGTCACGTCGGCTCTATAGATCAATGACTCAGCAATCACATACCGCTGATCGCTCAGTTCCTCATCTTCTCCCTGCAGAGACTGAAGGGACAGACGGGGAGGGAGCGGGGTGGATCCCGACAATATTGCTGTTGCGTGTTGTGCCCTGTGCGTTGTGCTGTTGTGCCCCGTGTGTGTTTGTGTTATGCAGGGTGACGTATGGCATGTGTGACCCTCCTACATATGTGTACCACAACCATTGATATTTAAAAATCCTTACAAAAAACAAAACTTTTTCAAACTGTAACCAAACAGAAACACAAACTCATAGTTAAATAGTAATAAAATATTATAATTATAAATATTATAATAGAAACATTTCCATACACGAAAAGTGCAATAAAAACAAGGCCATAACAGCAGCCAACGGGGAAGGCATTTTTCCTGCTCAACCGGGTTCAACACACCGTATTTGGAGGACAAAATGAAAAAGGTGTCTAGAGTCAAAGATAGAACTACGGAACTTTATTAGCCATTTTTACAAATTTTGATAATTTTGGAGCGCAAAGCGAGGCTCGTCCACCTGCATGTCCTCCCTCATTCCACGTGTGGAAACGCCAGCTAGTATTTGGCTGATGGAGGTGGTGCTATGTGCCAGGCTGGTGGAGGGATAAACATATGGGGAATGTGGGCGTGGGTGCCATGTTTCTGGGTGGTGTTGATGGTGCATGGGTGTGTGTGGGTATGCTTGGGAAGTGTGTGTGTGCATGGGTGTGACATGTTGAGCTGGATGTGGAATTGATGGGGCTGGTATAGGGGCAGTAGAATGTTGTGAAGAGCCATCAGGGTGAATTGCGGAGTCAATGCATCTGGTGATTGCTTCACATATTTCTGACTGTCGATTGATAGGCACCCTTTTCATTTTGTCCTCCAAGCTGAGCAGAAAAAGTGCCTCGCATGAAAGCTTGGGGACAGGATGAGACATGGCCTCGAGTACATCTATGAGCCTGTCCTCATCACGTTCAGGCCTCTGCCTACGGGGCCTGAGATTTGTACGTCTGGGGACAGGTGACCGGGCTGGTGGGGCAGACTGTGTTGGTGTCGGTGGTGGTGTAGGGTTTGGTGGGGTGGACTCTGTGTTCCTGTGGAGGGCTCAGTCGCCTGTGTGGCAGTGTCCTCTTCCTCGTCCTATTCCTGCCTCAGAGTAGGCTCCCAGCTACTGTCGGTGCTGTCATTAGGAAAGAATACATTAGTATGTGCAATATATTATTCTCTACATGTTATATAAAACAATATTCATGACCGTCATAAACATTGTAATTGACGTGACTTACCTACGCATTTCCACACATGGAATCAAATCTCTTCCCATGCACGCTGCCTGGTTCCACGGTTCTTATACGCAGCATCCTGCATGTCATAAATGCAAGGCTTTTCCTGCACCAGGCGTATGAACGCTTCTGTGTCGATCAGGCCACATGCTGTAGTTTCCTCAATGTTAGCTGCTTCTTGGTTGGCCGAAAAGTGTGCCTGAAGTCCACAGGGTGTGGTCTGTGTGCCGTTTGCCATGTGCGGAACGCGCGTTATAGGCGCGTTTTTGATGACGAAAGCGCAAACACCCATTTCAGCCCGTTCACGTTGAAGTCTATGGCCGCGAACACGTTGAAATACGCCCCAAAGAAGCTCCTGTACTTTTTCAGGCATAGGGCGTTTTAAAGCGCATTCATACGCCTAGGTGGGAACCATGCCCATAGGAAATAATGGGATTTCGGTGTTTGAGCGTTTTACAGAGCGTAGGAACGGGCTGTAAAACGCTCAGGTGTGAACCAGGCATAAAGGAGTTCTAAATGGCAGTTAGCAGAAGGTTTATTAGTCTTTATAATATACAAGGCAGTCTCTGTTAACACAGCAGCAGTGACAGATTTTTGTACCACAGCAGCACCATTTTAAAATGTTAACATGCCAGCAGTCTATTGTTACTTAGTAGTACACTATGACAACATGGCATCAGTCTTTTCAAATCGCAGATTTTTGTATGCGTGTACCTTAAAGCTTTACTGTGTAAGCGTGTGTTGTATGAATGCGTGCAATTAGCACATTGTATGAGTAAGTATGGATACAGACAAATGATTTGGGAAAACACATACCTGAAAGCTACCATATGATCACTAGCTCTTTAGAGCCTTTGGCCATTTCAGCTCTACATAAAAGTACTTTATCTCCTCAGAGTTGATAAATATTTTTCTTTGGGTTTATACTATCAAACCAAAATATCTTTCTGCACTTTCAGTTTATATCCAATGTCCAATGTATCTTTATTTCAAGTAAATCTCTTATTAAACTTTAACACAATTATCTCTAAGGTCTAAAGAAAAAATAAAAATGCTTCTGCAAATACACTACATATTATGCAAATGTAAACTGAAACACATTCTAAAAAAGATTTCTAAGGCAATTCAATAAGTTGCATAAACAGGTTAGTTTAAAATAAATTGCTTCCAGGTAATAGATGCTGTATTTGTTTATAATTATACTTCCTGTACCAACAGATGGAATTCAAATCAATGGTGAAAATGTCTACCCAATACCCATAAAATAAAATTTAATATCTTTGAACAAAACTACAGTATTGCACTTGTATCAGAAGACGTGTTTTAAGCTCCACTCTAAATGAAAACGTAAAAAGTACATTTGATTTTTCTTCGCGTGTGTTATGGATGAGGAAGAAAATGTCCAAATCAGATTCCTAACCAACCAGCCACAATCTTCTTGCACTGCAGCTTTGCAAAGTCTTGCAGGTCCCATTAAAATATATGGATGGTCTTCCAATTCCATTCAAATAATATTTAATACATGTTAACAGCAGTTATAGCCAGAAGTAGTAAACAGTAATCAATATACAGAGGACTTTAAAATTATAATTTAAAACAGATGAAATTACTGATACCACAAAGGCCAGAAAAAAAACTAAAAATGATATCCACTGTGTGAGAACCAAGTATCTCAACAGTAAAAAAAAAAAAAAAGGGCCAGAAAAACTTCTTGCACTGCAGCTTTGCAAAGTCTTGCAGGTCCCATTAAAATATATGGATGGTCTTCCAATTCCATTCAAATAATATTTAATACATGTTAACAGCAGTTATAGCCAGAAGTAGTAAACAGTAATCAATATACAGAGGACTTTAAAATTATAATTTAAAACAGATGAAATTACTGATACCACAAAGGCCAGAAAAAAAACTAAAAATGATATCCACTGTGTGAGAACCAAGTATCTCAACAGTAAAAAAAAAAAAAAGGCCTAGATAACTATACTAAAAGATCACATTAGAGAATTTTGGCATGCCTGAGTCAGCTATCTCACAAAAGGGGCAGGAGATAGAAAATACAAAGCTTTTGCTAAACCTAACAACTCAACCTGGAATCTCGAAGCAAAATATCAACTGATACAACTTCTAGATTTCTTTCCATTAATAATGATAGTGGAAGAATCTTTATTATATTGTGTACAAAACACTTCATCATATAAATTAAAGGATTGTTTTTTTATCTCTAAGTTTGGATGATGTAAAATTCAGAAAGAATTGTATTATCATGTGTTGGTCGTTCCAATTTCCAAAAGGCTTCTTGGAGAAAGGAACCAAAAGCTGCTTCAGTGGCTTTTTCTGTCTTTTATTATTAATATTATTATCCAGGATTTATATAGCACCACCAGCTTGGGCAGCTCTTTAAAGCATAAAGGAAGACAGAACAGTTATAATACAAGACAAGAATAGGAGGGCCCTTCTTGTAAGAGCTTACAATTGAAAAGGGAGGGGCAAGTGATGTAAAGGAGCTGTTTGGGTGATATTAATTATGATATTAATTAAATATTATGATATTATTTAACCTGATTCAGATTTTTATTTCAATGAGATTGCTAGTTTGCAAATGTTTTAAAAGTTTGGCTGAACCACAATAATCAAGCTTTCAGATGTTAGATCACCTCTGCTGTTTTTTATTCTTTACGGTATCAAATACACTGTTCTGTCATGTTCTGTCATACAAGTTTCAATAAGGAATCACATCACTCTAATTTCATTAAATGAATGTAGCTTAATCATTCATTCAGTAAGTAGTAGTTTTTATCTTTACATATGTTGCAAGAGATTGTGTATCCAGATGTATATACTGTATTATATATATATATATATATGTATATATATATACATACACACACACACAATTCCAATAAGTGAGTCACTCCTTACATGCGTTTAGATGTGTTATCTCTTTTAATCTATATTGTGATGCTCTGGCTGGCAGGATTGTGGACAGTATGTATCTGTCACTTAGGTTTCTCACATACTCATGTATTTGTGTTATAAAACCCCCATTCCTAGGCCAATATCCAACCTCGCAGCCAGACCTTACTGTTATTCTCAGCTGTTCACAGGCCTTTACATGCAAGCTGACTAAAGCTCATGGCTCTCTCTCACTCTCTGCTGTGGGATCCTGCTTATGGGTGAAAAGGCAGACTGCTGACAAAACACTAAAAATGTACAAGGGCTGTCTGTTTTGGAAAAGCCAGCTGTTAGTCAGACCCTGATCTAGTTTGTAGGGGGGTTCCATGCTGTTTAAATAAATGGTGCAATTTTTTTAAAGCAGCATCGCTGCTTTCAACTGTCCACTTTTTAATTATCTGTCC
>NW_017307426.1:432437-439392 GCF_000935625.1 Nanorana parkeri | reverse complement strand
TCTAGCTCCCATTAGCTCATCAGAGCTCTCAGTCTTTCAACTTTCCCAGTCAGTTCTGCCAGTTTTGGTCGGGGGGTTTATGCAGTCTCCCCTCTGCTGCAACACCTCTCCTGATCCAGCACTGTTAAGGAGTTGCATCACCACAGGGAGGTGCCCAGATGAGTGATGCAGCTTCCTCAATGTGAGAAAGTGACATTATCTCCAGTCTGTTTACAATCTCAGGAGTGTGGGAGGCATCTGAAGAGGAGGCCTGCCCATTTCAAGTCCTCTTCTCCTCTGAGGGCTGCCCCGGGCAAGTGTTCGGCTTGGGAATTACCCATAATTTATGCAGAAAAAGCCAGGTCTATCTCTTCCTTGAGAATGCAGCCATATCACATCCCACCTTTTCTTCTGGGCACCCAGTGATGATACCTGCAGTCGGCAGGAGGCTGTACCTTCCCAGGGTTCTTCTTCTGGTGACAATTGCCAAACTTTTTATTTTAGCTGGATTTGGTGAGCCCAGATCTATTTGTGTGCTTAGTTCCTATTCTTCAGCTGGTCTGAGCAATATCCCTGACAGCTGGATGGGTCTTGTTCCTTCTGGCAATTTAATTTTATTATCTAAAGGATCAGTTTCTAATTTTACTGCAGCAACAGTTTGGTCTACTCCAGCTCTGGATCATTTGAAAGAGCTGATGTATTAATAACCTCCCCTGGGTTTTCATTTGAGCAACTTCATTAAAGAAAACATTTGGAAGGGTTAATGTTTGGGTTTGGTATTTTTATTACTTTCCTCAAAGGTATTTTTGATTAAGAATGATAAGACAGATAATGAGAAGGAACAGAATTGTCGTTGACCAGTTGCTAGGTCATTTAATTACTGGCTCCAAGTCTTCTGTATCTATGCTAGTGTTTTAGGCGAGAGATGACCTGACAAATGTAATGGGTAATTTCAGCACATAGACATTATTCATGAGGCATAACGGATTATTTTTTTTTATGATGAAACATTTCACCAGAAGCTCGATGTTTACTCACATTTATGTAGGATATTAAGAATGTAGGCCTTGGGATGAATTAAATTATCCCTCAGCATTTTCTTTTTTCCAAAGTCTATATCCCCCTCTGATGTATCTATTCGTTGTAAAGGAGTGTGGTTTGTATTTAATAATGGACAGTGCAGATGAAATGCTTCTTGGAAGTTTAAGCATGAGTGTTCCTTCTACTCTGGCCTTCATTCTGTCTCTAATGTTTGTAGCTGAATTTGCCAGGCATGGTCAATTATAACAGGAAGTAAAAATGAGTGCTGTTTGAATTGCATAATGAATAACATTACCTATTTAATTGTTAAGGGAAACGTTTGTACTTACTGCTTTTTTTAATTCTTCAAAGTGTATGTAAACCCTAACAATGAACTTCTCCTACTTGCTTCTTTTTGGTCTGCTAAAATTACCATTTAAAGTGTTTTGTTATATCTGTTTAATAGGTGCAAATAAATACCTGTTGGTCCTGCCACAAATCTTGTGAGCTGATAACTTCCCCTGTTCTCTGCCTCTGCTGACTGTTATCAGTTGGCATTATTCTCAGCTCTGTCTGTGTACTACAGATCACCCCCTATGTTAAGGAGTTTATCAGAGGGGATGTGTTCTGTAGTTCTAACATACCTCTTGTCCTAGGGTGAAGCTGTTCTTCCATAGATATAGTTCAGTAAACATTTGTCATTCTAATACAGGAACTAGTAGATTCCCCAGAAAATAAAGTAAAAAATAGATGAAAATAAATCATGCAGCCACAACATCTAAGGACTGGAAAGCTGCAATATACTGTATTTTTATTGATGGGTTCACTTAAACTGTGAAGCCCCTAAAGTGTATGTTTTAACAAATTTACTGTATAAAATGTTTATTGTTTAGTTCTAAACATAGATTTCTATATTATTTTCCAGTTGCAGCTCTATTTGTTTTATCTATTGGGGCAACCAGTTCCATGACGTTGGATATTGTTATTAAAGTCCTTTGTCAAGTCTCAGTTGTTTAGCCAGCACAACTAGGAAGCTTTGAAAACCAGTATACATTTAAAAATCCTTCTACCATAAGCAATTCAATTAACTGGAAGAATTCTTCCAGAGTCAATGATAAAGTGTAAATCAGTTCTTAATATTTCATTAAATCTTCAATGAAATGGTTTTAAATAGCTTAGATCTTTATTAATTAGAAGGGTCATTGGTGCATGATCAAACCAAGTTATTGAATGAATTACAACTTGATCAACTTGAAGAAGGACACTGAGACAAGAAAAAATATTCAAATATATTGTATCACTTTTGCAATGTCAAATAAAATATATATTATTTTTCTTGGGTAGTATACGTTTTCTGCCATATATCAAGAAGCTTATAACTGTGTAAAGTGTGAAAGCTTTTGAAAATGTTTAGCACTACTCCTATTTTTGTTCTGTGATTTTATCTACTGTATATTAGCTCTATCTAATGTAAAGGAAATTATCAATTAAAATGATCTGTAAGACTGACAGAACCCCCTAGAGCAGTGGTTCTCAACCTGTGTAACCCCAGGACCCAGATTTGTCCTTGGTCATTAAGTCACGACCCAAGTCTCACTGCACTGGAGCCCATGGCATTGCGGTACCGCTCATTCCGGTGCAGGCGATCAATTTGTGGGTGGGAGGTGCATTTGGGGTGCCATTCAAATGAATGGTAACACACCTCCCACACCAGAACGCGTTGTAGATATGATTGTGTGGTACCATGTGTTAATTTCACGGGACTGTGCAACTAACTCATTGTACTAGTGTGAATGGGCCCTCAAATACACTGACAGACATACATAACCACAGATGCAATCTCACACACTCACAGACATTCTCACACACACATACTCCAAAAAAATGATGTGATGGAGCCGTATGTGTATTGCTTGTATTACAAGCGTATGTGTATTGCTTGTACAGCTACCTTGTGCACCTTGTAGAGGTGCAGGGAGCCAGAATGTGACATCACTCCAGTCCAGGCACCTCTACAGGGAACGCAAGGGAGCTGTGAGCTATGCACGTATGGATTGAGCTCCCTCGCAGCCATACTCCCAGCCCACCCCATCTCAAGCTGACACTCAACACCAGGCAGTATGTTTTGAATGGCTGCTCAGCATGAGAACTGACAGGGTTGCGCTAGGGGGAGGCTGAGGAGCTTCTCACCTAGCCCAGTGGAAGGCATGTGGTGACCCACTGAACATGGCATTGTGACCCACCAGTTGAGAATCACAGCCCTAGAGGATTCATACCTTGACCAATCATGGTTTTGCCTACTGTCCAGTATTTGGTTGCTTACTTATTCACCAGATTTATCAGTTTACAATATAAAATGTCTAAAATGCTGTGAGGTGGCTTTGAGGGTCACTTACAGCCGAGGAATATGTTTAGTATGCCAGTTAATTAGAATAGAAACAGCTGCCTTGTTAATAAAGCTGGTTTTATCTCCAAAAATGGGTCTTTTGTACTTACAACTATATGTTTAATAAGGAATCAAAGCAAAACTGCAGCTCCTCCTCACCACAACCACTGGCTGAAGTTCCACTTTGATTTTTAAAAACAACAGCCTATGCATAGCTTCTTTCTGAAATATTTTGGCCGGTCCAGTGGTGTCACAGTTCTTTCATCTTTTTCCTCAGTGGATGGCCATTCCTCCTTGATTTAGTGGTAGTATTGTAAGTATTGTAAGCAAAGTATGCATCATGACACACCCTTAGGGAGTATGTCCATAATGCTGGCTGTCAGTCAACTTGGAAGATAAGTGGCACTGGGCATTTGGGGAGGCATGTAAGAAAAGTTTAGGCTTTTTAAATTTAAATAATTGAGATAACTGCAACCACACAATAAAAAGAATTGTAATTTAGGGCTTCAGGAAAAACTTTCTTTTTGTCTTGGACAAAGTGGAAAGGGATGGAATTCTTGTCAGGTATATATTGGATGTGTGTCTCTACTGAGCAAAGGAGGGCCTAGAGTAAATAATGGGATACTTACAGGTGAGGATGGTAATTCTGATTATGATACAGTTCTCGCAGAGCTTAGCAGTTAGAGTCAGCAACCATCTTTGTCATTTATTCAAATACGGCAGAGACAGTGAAAGGGATAAACATACCTATCATTTGAGTGGTAAACAATTTGAATCTTTCGCTTCCCCACAGGATTCTAATGAAGCCGCAAAGCCTGCAGCATGTAAAACAAACTAGAAATTGATGAGATTTTGAGGCTAATTCACTGAATGATATGCATGTACATCAGAGCACCATACATTGACAAGCAAATTGTATACTCACAGTATTTAATATGTGCCTATATTGAACATGAACACAAATGCTAAGGCTAGAGCATACATACTCAACAAGTGGGGTTTGCTATGAAATGTACTTGCCAGTTTTCAAATGCAAGCCAGCTAAATGGTAAAATGCCTAAAATAAAAATCTGATTTCCTTGAATGCTTTTGGGTTTATCTAACCACTGTTAACTTGCTGTTACATCACATATATATAGGTTTTTTTTTTTAAATCATGAATTCATAACTTTGGGTTCATATGTGTCTATAAGTTATTTCAGTCATATACATGTTATCAGTGTGGTTACAAATATTCCACCACTTACCTATGGATCAGGTACACACATGGAATATTATGGGAAGTAACGGAAACCTTTGTAATCACTATGATCATGTTTTAGATTGGGAAGAAAAGCTGGACTCCTTGTGCGTCTGTGGCTCCGCCGTGTGATACAGTCTGGGGGTGATGATAGGATCTCCATCCCCTGGCTATTGGTCTCTCCTTAATTATCTGATCCATTGGAGTGTATTCACCCTCCACCTTTTGCTGAGACTGCCACATCTCGGTAACATCCTCTGGGGAGGTGTCATTTATTTATGCATAAAGCACCCCACCATATTTCATATGTAAATTCCCTTCAATAGAAGTCCTCAAAGCACAGTATGTAAAGAGGAAGAACAACACAACAGCATGTGTTCTGCCCCCCCTCCCCCCCAGCCAAAAGGCATACAATCCCCAGTAATGACAATAATGAAGGGAAAAAGATGTTAACATAATGTACTTCCCCTACTGTGGACAAAGGACATATTAACTGGTAGATCGGAAATGATACAGTATACAAGCAGACAGCTAAAATGTCCAGAAAATAAATCAATATGCACCTCTATAACCTAATACAGAAAATAGAATAGATCCAACCAAAGTAAATAAATAAAAAAATGTCTATATCATAATAAGCATATACATACATAAACAATTCATTGCTAGCAATAAAACAATTTAAGTCCACGTGTCAAATTGATAAATGTATTTGTTTTCTAATTTAGATACCTCCCTAGTTTTTTTTTCTCTTCTCCAATTCGATCCTAACTGGTCTATAGTACTAGAAAATGTAAAAATCACTGCCAAAGATCAATTGGTTCCTACTATATCAACGTCATTGAAGGGTTCAGATGGAAAACATACTATTTAATCAATGGTCAAAAAGAACCATGACTGTTATATTTTCATAAAAAAAAGGATACATGCTTTATTCAACCTCCAAAAATCCCCCAAACACATGTATATGCATATATCCAATTGTTAAAAAGATACCAATCCCAGTAGACCCCTCCCCCCACACATAAAAGACAAAACAAAAAATAGACAGTTTGGCCCAACGTGCATTCCTGATGATTGTCCAGGGGTTGGATAAGTAACTACTTATCAGCATCCACATGGGATGGCAACGTGTGCAGGCATGATAGGCAGCCAACTTAGGTATTTATATGTCCGCATAAGTGGAATCCATTCATTCAAGAGGGTATATTATAGAAACAAATCCACTGGAAGGTTTTGGTTAGTAGAGTGCAGTTCATAAAAAAGCCTCCAGAATAAATTTGTAATCTGGAATAACTTCATAGGAGTATAGTGACAGGACTTTTTTTTTTTTTAATGCAAAAGTCATGTTTCTTTAGGACCATTGACTAAATAGTATGTTTTCCAAACCCTTTAATGACTTTGATATAGTGGGAACCAATTGGTCTTTGGCAGTTTTGTTAGCAACGCGAGGGTTCAATTCAGCTAGCTATGTTGTCCTAGGTTGTTCACTTCTCCTGCCTTCCCCAAACTCATAACCCTGTAAATCAATCTTTATCCAGATCGGTTTTTCTATCATCCTTGAGGGGTTACATAACATTTAAGACTTCATGGTACTATCCGCTTATTTATATAGTTCTACAATAGTGCCACATTTCACCAAGTATTAATTTAAGTATTAATTTAATTAACCATAAGGTTCTTTGAATCCATGAACACACCTTCCAAATCTCCACCTTCTGGAACTGAAACATCAAAGATCAACATTTCAGTTTTCTCTATACTAAGAAAACACTTCTTAAAAGACAGGAGAGAAGTTCAAAATTAACTCATTTGTCTTCTGCCAAACCATGTGGTGTATTTACTGTTGTGTCTGTGTGGTCTCCAATATGTAAGGCGCACCACGTGGGCACCTCAAGAGAGTATTAAAGAACATAAAAGAAACATAAAAAAAGTCTAAATACACAACCTATAATTGCATTTTTCACAGTTCCATAACAAGAATCCTACCAGTTTGAAATGTATTGGTATAGACTGGTTAAGAGGAAATTACAAAGGATGAAATAAAACTAGGGAGGTATAAAAAACAAATTAGACTGATTTGCTAAAGGCAAATAGGCTGTTCACATTAAAAGGGAATTTTCACTTTGCAGGGAAAATTTTCCTTAGCTTTTTGAATGATGTGAAGCTCTGCTGACTTCCATCATCTAATCATTCGCAAGCAAAAATACTGAATATTTTTATTTTCCTTGCACTTTTCTGCCATTTATTCATTTGTATCAGACCAGCACTTATAACCTCCGTGAGAGAACACACACACACACATTATATATATATATATAGCTGCTCTT
>NW_017307426.1:398102-431977 GCF_000935625.1 Nanorana parkeri | reverse complement strand
TATATATCTATATATATATATATATATATATATATATATATATCTATATATATATATACTGTATATAACAATCTCACCCAAGTGACTTTAAGTTGGGTCCCAGCATGGATGTGCTGAAAGTCCCTGGGTATCTATCAATACTAATCATCCACTGAGAGTCATAATATAGTCTGTAAACAACAAACAGAAAAAGAACACAGCGCTCTCTTAGGAATGTGGGGTCTGTGTAGGTGCAAATGATCTGGATTGCTGCTCTAAGAACAGGGGGCGAACCCTGTGAACTAGGAAAAAAGAAGGGGGAAAATTAGAGAGCAGATCCTGGGAATGTGGGGGGTATAGGGACAGCCAGTGTCTGTGTGTGACGGGTGGAAAAACAAAAATGTATCAAATCACAAAGGTGAAGGACTTACTTGTGGAGCCGAGGTCCTGTCATGGAGGGCCCTTTTGGAGTGTGGGCAGTGCGAGATGTATTCGGTGTCTCCCAGCAAGTGGATGGATGGATGAAGGAGGAATCAATGTGGACTGAATGCTGTATGTGTCCGGGGACTGGTGAAGAAGCTGCCTATGGTCTTGATGGCAGTGTTCTTAGGACGTGACGGAGTGAAAGGGACCGAGGGCTGGGAGAGGACGTGCACGGAACAGTGGTAAAGGAGCTACGCGTTTCGAGGTGATCCTCTTTTTCAAGCTCAAGTGAAAGGGTGAGTAACATTGGCGGGAGATTCGCCGGGTTTAAAAGACCGGTGGGCGGAGTAACGTAAAGGGAATCTGCTGTGCTAAACGGCTGTGTCACGGTGTCCTGACAACTTGGGCGGACATCTATAAACATGAGTGTATATTTACATGAATATTCTAAGTGTGTGGATTATGGAAGGCTTTCTTGTATGGCTATGATCCTCGATGTGCAAAGGGTAACGGGAATTCTTTCAGCGGAGGGCCGCCGGGTTTAGAAAACTGACAGGTGGGCGGAGTCACATGGACGGACTCTCCTGCAGAGGGCCACTGTGTCAGTTGGTACTGATTGCTCTGACAGAGAATATTTGTTGTGGGAGTGTAAACAGTGAGATGAATGTTAGTGTGTGGTGGGGGGTAAGTTTCTGTGTGACCATGAACAATGATGTGTGGGGGATGGCTGAAATTCATTTGGCGGCGATCCGCTGGGTTTTAAAAATGACAGGTGAAAAAGGTTGCCGGGACGGATAGTGTGTGGGGCATGGAGCCGTGGAAAAGTGTTTATATTGTATAGCTGACAGGGAGAAAGGGAGCTGCATACGTTTATTCAATGTGGGTTATTCTCAATGGATTCGTCAATACAGATCGGGGGGTTCTTATAACATGACATAATATAAGAGAACCGGGGGGATTCAGTTCTACGAGTGTGTTGTATTGTGTTGTGTTTTGTTAAAAGGATTTAAAAGGATGAATTAAAATCGGTATACCAATCATAAATAGTTTTGAATGAATAAAAAGAATAATTCATGAATAAATAATGAATAAATTAAATGGATCGGTCATTTACTTGATTGAATCAATTAAAAACGAGTCTGACTTTACTGGCTGGTAAGGCTGTGCGTTCTCTAATTGGACATTTTGGTTTGTCTGTGTTAGTGGGGGCTGCGGTGTGGACACTGTAATATTTGGTCTGATTCAATCATGGTTGGGTCAGATAAGGGTGAGGATCTCTAATTCCTTGTTTAATCCAATGGGGACTAGGGTGTTAAGTTGATATATCCAGTATGTCTCTCTCCTACATAACCGCTGGAAACGCTCGGGTGCCGAAAAATGCTCAGGGATGTATTCAATGGCAAAAACCTGCAAGTCTTCGATGCGTTTATTGTGATTGTGTGCAAAATGTCGTGGGACACTGGTCTAGGTCGCCGTCTGAGATGAACCTTCTATGTTCGCCTATTCTTTTTCTCAATGGGCGGATGGTACGGCCGACATATAGTAAATTGCAGGGACATTTTAAACCATAAATGACATGGTCATGGGATCATGTAATGAACTGTTTGATGGGGTAATTTTTATTGGCGCTATCGGTGAATTTGGATTGTCCATGGGTAATGAATTGGCACGTGAGGCACCGTGGTTTTCTGCATTGGAACGTACCTATTCTCTGGTCAAATTTGGGAAATGGCATTGGGTTTGCTCTAGGGTTTTGGATTTTACTGGGTGCTATTTTGTTTTTCAGATTCCTAGCTTTCCTGAATGTTACTGTGGGTTTTTTTGGGATGAAAGGACCTAATTTGGGGTCTAGTTTGAGGATGTTCCAGTTTTTCCGTAGAATGCGCTGTATGGCGTTGTGGTTATTGTTGTAAGTGGTGATGAACCTAACCTCCGAGTCACCCTCTAAGGGTGTGGTGGCTTTTGGGTTAGGGGGTGTTAAATATGTTGAGTGGGCCTCGTGGATTAGTGGGGCTGGATAACCTTTGTCTCTGAACTTGTTAGCGAGTAGTTGGCTCTGTAGGGTGTAATCTGTGGTTTTGGAACAGTTACTCCTAAGCCTACAAAATTAACTTGTTTGGATGTTTTTTATCCATCTCGGGTGATGGCCACTCTGGAAATGCACATACGAGTTACCCCCAGTGGGTTTCACGTGATTAGTGGTGGTGATGGTCGCGCCATCGGAGGAAAGTTCCAAATCTAGAAAAACTATTTGGATGGGTTGGCTACGTGTGTAAAGGAAAGTCCTAATGTGTTGTTGTTGCAATGTGTGACGAATTCTACCAGGGCCTCTGTGGTCCCTCCCCAAATTATAATAATGTCGTCTATATAGCGACCATAAAAAACGAGATATTGGGCAAATGGATTGTTGTCCCATATATGCTTCTCCTCCCAGAGCCCCATAGTGAGGTTGGCATAGCTGGGGGCGTAGTTGGCACCCATGGCTGTGCCATGGATCTGTAGATGGAATTTATCAAGGAAAGCTAAATAATTGTGTTCAAGTGTAAATTTGGTGCAGTGGACGATAAATTGGGCTTGTTTGTAGTGTAAGGTGGAGTGGGTGGACAGATAGTGTTGTAGTGCATTGATGCCTACCTCGTGTGGAATGGAGGTGTAAAGGGAGGAGACGTCTAGGGACAACCAGGAGTATGAGGGATCCCATGTGTAGTGGGAGAGTGTTTGGATTAGATGTCCGGAATCTTTTATGTATGATGGTAAATTAGTGACCAGGGGTTGTAAGAAGTGGTCTATGTAAACTGATAGTCCACTAGTGAGGCTGCTGGTACTGGCTATTATTGGACGGCCAGGGGGTGCATTGGCATCTTTGTGGATCTTGGGCAGGTGGTAGAAGTAAGGAGTTTGGGGGTGTTGGGGGTATAGGAAGGCTCTCTCTTTTTTGGTGAGGATGTTGTCCTCTGTGGCTGTTTCAAGGAGGTGGAGTAGTTCTGTTTGGTAGGTCTGTATCCATCCCAGTTAATATGGCCAACAATATATGGAACAATCTATATTTATGGGAGTTTCTAGGCACCGATTGATGGATGTATACTTGGGAGGACATTTGTCTTAGGAAGGGAAACTGCTATGCATACTTAATGTTTCCCATTTTATGGTTACTACGTGGATAGTGGTATTTACTATGAAAGGGGTCCTACAGATATGATGGGGTATTTTAATGTTTTTTAATGGGTCTGTGTTTGGCTATATGAAGTTGGATTAATAAAATAGATTATTATCTTACTATGATTGTATTTTAGTGACTAGCCCCTTGTCCCTGCGGTGACATAGATGCAAATTTAGTGAAAACCATTCTACATTTTTGTATATTTAGTCTGCAATTCATCATGCATCTAGGCACATGATATACATTATCTTGAGATATCTTTTTGATGATATACTAGTTAGAATAACACTTTGTACTCCTCCCATTTTGCAGTTTTCCTCCTATGTTTGTGTATTTCAACTTTTGCAGCAAAATTGGGATAACACTATATTTTTGTTACATGTTTCCATTCACATAGCACATCATAGCTTAGCTTACCCTTCTATGTAGTGTTAGGAGGGGGGCTGTGGAGTTAATGTTTACCATAATTATCCCCTGTCTGTGCTCTGCTGACTAATCTCATTATAAGTTGAAAAGTAGATTTGAATATTGTCTGTCATAGAAAAGGTTTAAAGAAGTTAAAGAATTCAGTGGTACATTGGTGGTACATGTACGTTCCCTCAGTCTGTCCTATGATATTGTTCATAAAAGCTCACAGTCTACCCAAAGGCTTGCTCCAAAGAAACAACTAGAAAGGTAAGAAATATGTTTTCAAACAAATGTAGTTATGGTGTATGAATTGGAATAAATAAAAAAAATAGAGGGGGTTTTTCAAATTTAACTGCAAATGTGGAACTATACTTTAAAGTGTATGGCAAGGCAAAATAAAACATAATTAGTATATATCTGCAAAACATTCACATTTCACAAAGTTTTTTATCTTCAAACACACTGCAAGTACAGCAATAGTTCCTGTTTATGTGTCTTTGACATGCCATCAACATTTTTTTAGCTCTGAATTTCCAAGCATGTGGTATCAGCCTTGCCTACTTCATTTCTGATGGATTACAAAGAGAACAAACCTATCCTCATTACTTCATTACCTCCCTATCTCTATAAAATGAAAGTTATCACAGAAAGTTATCAGCACACAAGATTTCTGGCAAAATCAACATATATGTTTTGAATTTATTGAATTAAGTAACAAAACACTTTTAATGGGATATTTAGCTGACAAACAGAGACCAATAAAAAAGTTAATTGTTAGGGCTTAATACACTTAATAAATACACTTCAATGGTGTGCCCCATCTCAACCCTGATCCAATGTCCAATATGATACCAAGCAAGAATCATGATTTTTAGGACATCCCTAAGGAATGACAACAAACACTTCTATCAAGACTTTCATGTGTTTTAGTTGGCTAGATTTCACAAAAATAGTGGCACTTCTGCAAGTAATCAAATGTTTCCATCTGCTTTTTTCCAGGAAACCTCTTCTGTCTGCAGATAACTTCAGTGTTCCTTCTTATAATTAATAGACATGTAATACCTTCTTATAATTAATAGACATGTGCTTTGGATGAACTATGACATAAAAGCCCAATCACAGCCAATAGCCAAACGTTTTAAATAGACTGTAAAAAGGTTGGAACCCCTGACCTCTTTTATGCAGCCTGTGACTCCATTGCTGAAATGTTTCCTCCTTTTTGTCCTTGTGAAAAACAGAACCAGAAATTAGAGAAACAGTCATCACTGGAACCGAAAGATACTGTCACAGATCAGCTGTAGAGCCCATCTGTTACCTTTGCATTCACAAGCTTGCACTGCCTTTATCTTCGCTGCTGTGGGTCTGCTGGCACTGGTGGTTCTTCAAGCATGTACTTTGCTCTTGCTGCACTAAGCAAGCAGCTGTGGGTGTTGCCCGCTTCACCTGTTGCTTTATATACCTTGCTTCTTGCTACTTCCTGCCCCGCCTCTTATCTCCTTCACTATTTAAATCCTGCTCAGACCTGCTTGCCTTGCTTGAGCATCACACTTGTTTTCTCCAAGTTCCCATTTATGTATTTGACTCGATTTTGGATGGACTGATCTCTCATGTACTTACTCAGCTTTGTTCTCCTAATTACGTATCTCCGACCTTTGGCTTGTCTCTTGAATTTTCATTTTCTCTGCTGGCATCTTGCCTTTGCCTACGCTGACTGTAATGCAGCCATTTTCTCGGTCTCTAGTGTGTACGGGTACTCTCCACTCGCAAGCAGGGTGAACCCAGGGGTTGCGACCTAGGGTCAGCAAGTACAAACTTCTGTGAGGGGGTCCCTGGCGGAACACCAGCTGACCCTTATGCGCCCTGGGGGATCCCATGCCACCTGCTTGCTTGTAGGCTCACATCCCTGGCAATGACAGCTACAGACAGCAATAAAAAGCTCACAGAGGTATTAATGTGTCTCCACTACACTTGAAATGTTTTTTTTGTTGCTGTCTCTATTGCAGAGGAATATACTTACTTCCTGTCCCTCTAAACCCCTGTGACAGGAAGTTCATAGAAATCTCTGTGAAAAGTACACAGTCAGCACTAAAAGTCTGATAGAGATCCCAACCCTTCCCTACTTTATAAACAGTAGTTTTATATTCAACCCCCTTGGGAAAGTCAAAGGAATAAACTGGGTTTTATTTAATCATTTTTACAGTGAAGAAATTTGAAAAACAAATGTACATTTTGCGTTAAGATGAAGACAATGCTGCAGATATTACAGGACCTTAATTGATTTTGTTATTCAGATAATAAAAAAAGACTGTGCAACATATGTTTACCTTTGACTGATCATGCATGTTTTTTGTAATGAAATTACTGTGCTAACCTTTACAATGATGTAAATGTAATGAGGACTAATATCATAATTGAATGCAATAAATGGGAAAATATTACTTCGACTTTTCTTTAAAGGAAGACATTTTGTAAAGAGTCTGAGCAGAATCATACCTAATTGTAGAACAACTATGCAGTGTATCTGAAAGGAAGCAAATCTGATTAACTGTGGCAGGTCTCATGTGTTCTGCTCATAAATCTAACACCTGCTAATGCATTAGAGATGGCAGGTGTAAACATGATGAAAAAGTGCAATTTCATAATGTCATGTGAGATTAAGATATGCAAATTAAATCTGGTCTTGTACCCAGCAAAATAAAATGCAGTCGGACATAGGGTTATTCCAGAATTAATTTTCTTCCGGCTAATAATAAATTTTTTAGAACTAAGTTCAGTTGTTAGAGTTCACCTCAAAAACACACAAGCAATAAAAAGTGGTTGGGGGGGTTGCATGGTTATGGCTGTGAACTGACGCACACAATGAGTTCTTTTCCCAAGGAACCACTTAAGCACCATTCAGTTAGCTTTAAGGTGAGGGGCATATGGAAGGGCTGGCTTCCACATATTTTTCAAAACTTGTGCAACTAAACCTCTGTTTTTAACCTTATTAGTTAGACAGTGTAATGTGTTTTTTTCCCAGGCTAGCTGGTCAGTGTGCTTGGAAAGTGTTTGCGTTTGTAGTGTATAAAGCTCTGCTATTTGCACCTTACTCTAAAGCTATTTATAAATTGATGAGTGTGTTTGTTATTTGTTTCACTTTTTGGCATGGGTTTGGCATGGGTCCACACTGGGGGTCTCAGCTGCCATTGTGATGTGCTGGGCTTCTGGTGTGTCGCTGTGCCTTTCAGGAGGAATAGACTGACTCCTGGTGAGCCTGCACCCAATTCATCCTTTGCTATTTATGCTCCAAGATGGAGGCTCTCATAGATTAGAGTTAGGACCATACAGTACATCATCAGAACAACATAAAATGTCATGCTCCATACAGTAGTTATGTATTTTGCACACAACACCAGTGCCTTTTTCCTAAAAGATAATGCATAGTGGATAATAGAAGGTCATATGACCATACAGTTATTTAAATTTGTCCACACCTGTGCCTTTCAGGAGGAATAGACTGACTCCTGGTGAGCCTTCACCCAATTCCTCTTTTGATATGTATGCTCCAAGATGGAGGCTCTCATAGATTAGGGTTAGGACCAGGGGTGTCCCGAGGCTGGGTGTCACCCGGCGGCGGAGACCAGGTGACATCCCGCCGTGACATCATTGCGCGCGATGTTGCCATGCGCTGTGCGATGACATCATCACGCATGCGCAGTGGTTTTATTGACGCCTGCCGCCAGACATATTGATGATGGGCACCAGCAGAGAGAGGAGGGGGTGTCCACCCGGCGGGATGCTGCCGGGTCACCTCCTCTCTCCTGACAATGTTGGGCTCTCAGCCCGTGACCGAGGGCTCGACTTTTCATAGGGGGTGACACCAAAATGACTGTCAGTCATTTTGGTGTCACCCCGCCAATGGTGGCATCCCCCTTGTGACGCCACTGGTTAGGACCACACTACACAGAGGGGTCTTGACAAGGAATTTTGTCTTCCACATATTTTGCAAAAGTTGTGCAACTACATGACAACAACCCGTTGTCATGTAGTTGCACAACTTTTGCAAAATATGGTAAATTTGCTTATCTATGTCAAAGAAAGTGCGTGAGAAACTGGCGTGTGGGATTGCAAACAGCGCATTCCATTCTCAAGAATAGCTGGTTGGCCAATTTCTATTGAAAATTTCCATATTTTTACTAATATTCACAGAAAGAAGAAATTACTGCAATTTTTTGTAACATCCTGAATTAGCTTACAATGATCAGTATTATTACCACTTTTAAATATCTTATATATAATTTTGTTATATTACAACTGAAATTAAAAACAAAATTTAAAAAAATTCCACCTTAAACTTATTTTAGTTTTCTCTCAAACAAAAATTGTACACAAATTTAATCTCACACATGTATGTTACTGGATACTAACAGGAGCACATATGTCATATGTATTTACTAGGTATGTGCATTTGGATTCGGACGAACCTGCAAATCAACGAAAATCAGTTGATTCAGCGGTTTGTCCGAATCCGATATAGCGAATTTAATATATTCCCGAATATACTAAAACAATATTCGGGCATACATACATTCGTTTTCAGAACACGCAGGTGGCCATATTGGCCACCAGCATGTTCTGTGCATGCCGGCCGCCATCTTTGAGGCGGAGCATATGACGTCACATGACGGTGACGTCACACGCTGAACAAGCGGTGGCCAGTTCGGCCACTGGCACGTTCTGCGCATGCACGCCACCATTTTGGAGTAGATCTTAGTATACACCAATATGGCGGCACTCAAACATGCGGGCGCCGCCATCTTGGTGTATACCAAAATCTATTCCAAAATGGCCGCACGCATGAGCTCGTTCTGCGGTTTCAGTGTGGGGTTTCGGATCCAGAGGCTCGTTGCCTCCGAATCCGAAATAACATAAAAATGTGTTTCCTTTAATGGAAACAAATGTTTTTGTTGCGCACATGTCTAGTATTCACATGTTTGTATTTGTTTATATAAGTATTATTTAATATCATTTTTTATTTGGGGTAGGCCCGTTACAATAGTGTTTCATGACATTATATGGCTGCCTGCAAGTTTTAGAACTACTACATTCTGAATGGTGATTTGTTAACCAAACCAACAGCTATGTTTATATAAGGCTCATGTATGCATTTTGGAAACAGATTTCTAAAGTGACTTAAGGGGAATGTAACATTCTATACTATATCAGAGCTTTCTCTTCTGAAGTGACTTTTTCAAATGTATCTTTTCTTATATGGCAACATTTTTGTTTAGTATGTTTGCAGATCATCATCTCCTAATTGTTAAACCATTGCATGCCTTTTCCATGTTCCTTTCTTATGACTGAGTGGTATTTTTTTGTTTGTTTTTTCCAACAGTTGTAACTTGCATATTTAGCATTTTTAATTTTTGTTGTTTTTGCTGTAGGGTTGTGGTCAGGATGCTGTCATAGTATGGAGATCAATAGTCACTGATATTTTTCCTTGTTTATTTCAGCCAACAATTTCGACTCCTCTGCTGTTGGTGTTCCTTTGCGAAACCCACAGTCTGATGCTGGCAAGCTATGGACACGTATGTATGTTTTCTTCAGTGCGCTTTCACAACACTCTAGTATTATTTAACAACATACCTAAGAAGTTAAATAGAACATTTAACTCTCTTCATTTTTGTGGGGTTTTTTTACTTTAGGGTCCACCAAAATCGTAAGGAAGTCAGCGAAAGGTCCATTGACTTGCAATTGTACCTTCTGATTTCCTTCCAATCCCTTGCATTGTGATCCGTTTTTCAATGGTTGCTAACAGAAGGGCACTGAAAACTTAATGGGTGTGAATGGAGCTAGTTCACACCAGATTCGTTGCGTTATGTTGTGCTCAAAAAGTAGTTCATGTTCTACTTTTTTCAGCGCAACATAATGTAAGGCAACAGAACAGAGCTGTGTGAACTAGCCCCATTCCGACCCATTCATTTTTCAGTGCCCTTCCATTAGCATCCATTGAAAAACAAATCAAAATGCAATGGATCGCAATGTAATCTGTGTAAATGGGTCCTAAGTAATTTTTTTGTTTTTGATTTTCATGTTTTAAATTATATATATATATATATATATATATATATATATTTATTTTGGGTGTTTTTTTTGGGGTAAATATATGGCATAATAATGTTCAGAATTGGTTAATTGGCTTTATGGAGAGGTTTTTAAATGTTGTATTGTTTTTGTTGAGCCATATGCATCAATACACAAAGGCAAGCCTGTATTTACAGCTATTTTCTTTCTCTGTTTTGGCTTTATCTAATTCTGCTTTTTGGCCTACAGTGAAAGATGAGCCAGGCAGGAGTTGTTATACAATCTTGCAACATATTCTAGACATAGTACATTGTTCACAAAATGCACACAAAGACCACCACAGAACCGCGCGTTGCTAATGCTTTTATTAAAAGACTGCCTACAAGAAAAGTTTGAAGTGTATTTTCTTCAGTTTGTAAGTGGCCCTTATTTAGGTATGTTGCCTTAGTGAATAGGGGTGGGAGAGGAGCTAGTCGCTGTACTCCACCTTTCTGTACCCATCAGGCAGCATTCCTATAAAATATTTGTGGGTAGAGGAGACTGCTTCCAAAAAAAGCAAAGGAATCAGAACAGAGCAAACATTTGGGCTTTTATGGTGTCCGTATATTGTTAGGTAAGTATTCACCATCTTAAGTATAAAAGACATGACTAAAATTCTAAAAGTTTATTTCACATTTTAAAATATCTGTAGTACATACAGTACATCATCAGAACAACATAAAATGTCATGCTCCATACAGTAGTTATGTATTTTGCACACAACACCAGTGCCTTTTTCCTAAAAGATAATGCATAGTGGATAATAGAAGGTCATATGACCGTGCAGTTATTTAAATTTGTCCATACCATCTGTAGATAAACAGGGAAAATTTCAGAACAGTGTCACAAAGTGACGTGTTTCGCAGACGCAGTCTGCTTCTTTAGACTTGATTGTACTTAAACAGATTATTATGAAAAGACAAAAACATACACCCGCAATTGGTTCTGAGGAAGGAGGCGTGACCTCTGAAACGTGTAAACCACTTCACTACCAGGGAAGACGAACAGCCAGTGGATATGCACCTTTCGTTCTGACCCTTTTATGCCTGTTTATATTCGTCCTTTGTGAGTACCTTTATACCATTTTTTATTCGTTTATTAAAAAGTTTTTATGCGATGGAGGCGCTCTCTGTGTCTTGTCATACATCTACTGAAAAAGATCTACAAAAAATATGGCAATACATATCCATCTACATACATACATAATATACACTGTCAAAATATGCCCCCTGCGATCACCATGTGGCTGAGCCTAAAGTCTTCTCCCTTGGGGTCAGCGGGTGACCCCCAGATATCCCAAAGGTTCAAGAAATGGTATCCAAGAACCAACCATATCCATGAAATGGAAAAATATTTACCCAAATGTGTAAGTTTAAGTGCACATCTGCAACCATATATATAATATCATTCATGTTTATGCATACATAATGTATATATGGTTATACATAATATGTATATGATACATCCTAGGTACCAAAAAGCCTGTCTCTCATTTAGATGCAGCTCCCAATTTGCAACAAATACATCACATATTTTAAAACAGGGTTGAATAGTACACAGCTGATTCCATAAAGAAAGTGATGCATACTACTACCCTGAATGGAGCCTGCATACATAATAGCAAGTTAGCAACATAGATAATACATAGTGCCAATCACAATGGAATGGCAACACATCTTCTATTGCCTTGTGAAATTGGTAGCTTCCGGTGTATCCATGGAGGGAGGAGGGAGGGAGCCTCACTTGGGCAAAAGGAGTGCCACCAGGAATCCCTCCTATCTCTCCTTTTATATCTCCCGCTGGGGCACTCCCATATGTCAAATGTGCCACAGGTGCACTGGGTACACAGCTCATGCTCTGTAATAACACCGCAATACCATCCCCCACACCATGTCACCACATCCAGAGAAGGAGGTGGTCCCACCCATGCTTGAGCAGTAGCCAACCCCACACACAGTCCCCACCCCAATCCTCTATAAAGCCGAGGAGAAAGAGGAATGGACGATCAACCCTTGGACTGACATTACCGCAAAGGAGAGGACTAAAGTAAATAACACTGTGGCCAGAGGTTGGAAAATGCAAAGACAAATCCTGGAGGATATCAGCAGGGAATACCAATTCCACCCCCACCCCGACAGTCAGGCAGAATCGCATTTGCCAGCCCCAAGATAGACACATAAGAGAACCCATAAAGCCACTGTGAAATCAGAGGGGGAATCAAATAAATAATACCCCCAAACATACATAAACAAGAATAGAGTATACATCAAATTAAGAACAAGTGATTTAAATCAGAATCCCATGGTACCACAGAAATATAATATAGGTGCAAAGAAGGTAAGAATTTGTAGCATAATTAGATATGCGCAAACATATTTGATACAAGTGTAGCTAATGCTACCTAGTAATAACATTCATTAGATACATGGAAACTTGCGTAACAATGTATCAAATACATCATCATTTTTTGCAACAACCTTGCAAAATTTCAGGGACAAACTGGAGAACATGTCAAACACAATCCTTCAGCCAATAGCGCGCATAATATTATAACAGTATACATAGATAAATCACAGGCAACATGGCTGCCCTATCCTTAGTTTCCATTCACATGGCTTTGCACTTTTCATAAAAATCCTTTTTCTAGCCAACTTGCATTCCGTTGTTTAGTGCATGTCAGCCAAGGTCCCCATAGACAGTAAATCACAGTGGAAACAGATAACTAATAGCCAAAATGTTATGCTGTAAATTATAATGACTGGAGAACCTCATGATTCCAATACATTTTCGTTTACCTTTCTTTTTCCTTTTTAATCTTTTAATTTGTGTATTTCATAAAACAGCAAGAATGAGCAAGACATCTGTGATAAACACAGACATAATAAAATAATGTACTTGTAGTTTAGCATTATCAAAAGAGGAATTATCATCTCAATTCATTTTAGTAGAGACAACCGGGTCAATACATCAATTTTCATGGAAATGATTATTTTATTTCTACAATCACCTTATCTTAACTTATACAATAATGATGTTGTCAAGATAATAAACACAGTATTGTGTACCAGCTCAAATAGCTTTTCTTAATTGAATCCCTCAGGGCCTAGGCTGAACACACAGCACACTAATCAGATTACTGTCATAAGACAAGGCAGATACAAAACAAATTAAAAATATTTATAAGACTGTTGCCTTCTTTTCATGTATTGTTACACTAGAGATGAGTGTAACAATCCAGATTCTGTCCAGTTTTAAACAATTTGGTTGATGTGGATAGCAATGAAAAAGGTGCATCTCAGTTTCTGGTGACATTTGCTTGAAAACTTCCATCTTTCCTTGCACCTACCCAACCTTTCCATGGCTTATCAGATAGGGTTGTGCCATCAGACAAGTTGTGCAAGCAATGCAGCAGCACAACAGTCATTACTTTGACCATGATTTGCTGCATGCACCGGTGCTAATCACTGCTTTTCAGTTCCTCATCTGGCACACATTCACAATCACAGTTCACTGGGACTGGTTTTATTCAGTTCTATAATAGAAACATCAAAGAATGACAGCAAAAAAGGACAAAGTGGTCTTCGAGTCTGCATCATTTTTGTTTTTGTGGGATTTATTTAACTTTCTTGTCTTGAGTATAGATGTATATTTGACCAGAAATGTTTAAATTCACTGACTGGTGACTCTCTAAGTCTATTCCAAGAATCAGGGGGTGGAAACTTTCCTGGCCCCTAGAAGTGATCTTGCAACAGCTGTGTCACCAGAATTGCTTCTACTGTAAAGCCCGCCGCCAGCTCTACAAATATGAACAGAGTCCCTGCGGCTTTTAGTGTGTTTAACACCTGGGTCATGAAAGGGTTAAAACAAAGAGGAGGGGGTATTCGTGAAGCTAGGCTATGACTGTTTTTGAGTATAGTCATGTAAAGCTATGGTGCTTTCCTGTTGTGTTGTTGCACTCTGTCAGTATATCCTGTTTTCTGATTAAATATATACATTGTAAATGATTTCATCCTGTCTATTTAAACATATGTGCATGGTATACAAAGCTGTTAACTCCACACCCTGTTAATAAATGCTTTATTCTTAAATATAAATGTACATTTAAAATTAAATACATTTCTTATTGTGTGCTTCAAGGAAAAGGGTCTTTTTAACAACAACACATTTTTAACCAAAAAAGGTCAACTTTAAATCTGGTCACCATATGAAAAGTCCAGTTGTATAGTAAACATACTCTGCTGGATCTGGCTGTGGGGACCTTTATGGCACTAAATGAGTAACTACTATTTCCTTTTAAAACAGACCTTGCCGTAAAATGTAAGGTCCACTTATACTGTCTGGGCCTCTCCCCCTGTATAAATCACTAGCAGATAGCTATAGGTCCACAGGTACCTTGTAAAGAAAATGGTTACATTTATACTTGCCTTACCCCGGTCTTCTGCATCTATGGTGTTATATCACTGTCTTTATGGGAAGATTCTTGAGAAATGCAGAGAGGGTGATGTTTCATGAGATGACACCCCAGTCCATTACAAGAGTCTTCTTGTGAGCTTTCAACAGCTTTGTATTCCCCAATCTGAAGTACCACAGTCTGGAAAGAGTGTAGGGATCCTTAGGTGTATTAATGTGCTTTCACACTTCTTTCCAAGTGTCACCGAAGCTCCAAAAGCTGGGGTGCTTTATTATGCTTATTTTAGCTTGTACAGGAACAGCAAGCATATCCCTTCTCATGTTTAGTAGATTCGCATGGGCTGCCCACCATGTTAATGCATCAATAGAAAACTGTGAAGCAGGCAGTGGTCCAGATCTCCACTTTCCTTGCTAAAGTCAAGATTTACGTACGTTTTAGTGCACCATTGGTTTTAGGTCTTAGGTAGATTTGGGGAAATAAATGCATATACTTTATTCATGGCACAAAACTATCAACATGTTTGTGGGTACAGTGGTATTGTAGCAGTACTAAATGCATGCTTGTGTACAGGCATTTTACATACACTTCTATATAGATTCTCTTCTATCTGTAGAATCAAGAACAGTTGGACAATGTTACAAGTGCTGAAATTTTTTTTTTTTTCTGTATATAAAAATTTCATTTTAGCAAGAAGCTGAACTTTCATTATTTCATAAAATACAGTTTTACTTCTGCATTTACATGTACAATTATTTTTGAGTGCTTTACTTCCATTGTCTTTAGACCATTATGTCTATCAGAAATAACAGCAGTTCTAGCATCATTATCCAATGTTCCAATCTACTTCCTATGCAATTTATGAAACAAGATAAGGTCACACTGTGGGAAATCTCAACACTAAACCGTTTCTCAAAGCAAAAATAGCTACCTTGATTACTAAGGAGCCATCTTTTTAAACCTGGTAAGAAATACAGACCTAATTGCTCTACTCCTGGTAGACATTCCTTTATTGAGAATGTCATACGTTTAAAAAAGAAAAGCCTTATTACTTTTTAGCTGTTTTAGATAACAGTGTGGTTATAAAAGGAATCTACGATGGTTTGGGGTCAATTTCATGAAGTTATGCACAGCTTCACCCCAGAGAATATTTTTGAACCATAACTCTCTGCATAGCATTTAAACTTTGGCCAGTTTTAGAAGAGCCAGTAAGGCTTTTGGTTAAGCCATCCCACTCACTATTACCGAAGTGCACAAAGCATCCACAGTGTCAGTTAACTGAAAGCTGATGCAGGGAAAGCATGGGTAAGGATGCCAAACCATATAGGGAGATATTAGGGTCATCTATGAAACTGTAGTTTAATTCTGATTGCAAACTCTTTCTGAAATAAGCTCCTTTGCCACCATCTTTTTGGTTGTTGTTCTTATTACTGTGGGCTTGTTTGTCTTTCATTTTATTTTCTGGCTGATTTGAAGTCAGCTGTCACTTTCAGTTGCTGTTGTTTTTTTACTGCAAGGTCTGACTTTTAAAAATTGGGCTTTTGATTCAAAGGGTTGGTATTTTGGGGTTTTACTTAAGTGCAAAATCAGTGTGCACCTAAACCACCTCATATTATATTACTCTCAGCATCTCCTTATTCCCAGAGATAAAATAAAAATAAGACATGCACCATAGTTACATAGTATTTGAGGTTGAATAAAGACATAAGTCCATCAAATCCAACCTAATGCGAGTTAGGCCTTCTAGCCCTATTTACAACTGTCTTGCAGATGGCCAATTTTACAATGCTATTTCCTTTGCAGTATCCTAATTCTTGTAGTAAAACCCCAGCCTGTGCTCTTTGTCTATAGTAAATTTAGGTCTCTAGCCTTGCTATTGAAGATTTTGCACTGCTGGGCAACTTTTCACTGCTGTGTAATCTGTTTTCTCTTAATTCATGTAGTAAATCACCTCCTTGTATTCGTTTTCTTTTTCTCCCTCATTAAAAATGTCCTGCTTTTGGCCAACTTTACACACACACACACACACATACACACACATACACACACATACATGGTGGCATAGAAAGGCTTAATATAGACACTTACATATCAAAGAGTAACCTTGCCCTTTAAATACATGAAAAAAACAACCAAATGGAGTCTTTAGAAATCATGGTCAGAGGCACTACAGTTGCAGTCACAGACACAAAGGGATTGATTTACTAACCTTATAAACATGCCACAAACAAGTATACACCTCTGGAGTGTGTTCCCTCCCAGCATGATCTATTGGTGGAATCTAGACACCTTTGTAGTGTGTACACACCCAGCAGGTGTGTTGTGCAAAGCCCTGCATGAATTGCAAGGTGATGTTGTGTAAATTAGCTCTACATTGTGTTGCTTGCGTTGATGAATGCAGGAATGTAAATGCATGAGCTAACCATTTTTGTCTAAACTGTGAAGCAGCATTATATATGCATCATGTGCATGATTTTTCCATATATGGCATTAGTGGAAATATGCTTTTAGAGACTTTTTGGTTGATAAATACGTTTTGCTGTGTAAAAATCACACGCACCTAGTGCGTGCGTGTGTTTAGGTTAGTAAATCACCCCCAAAATGTGCCTCTATGTTTAGTTTTGCGAACTTGGAGCAAGATTTGCTGAATCCTCGGTGAATCAAAACATGGAAAGGCTCATTTTAGTGTGCCTGCTGGTGTGAATGAGCACTCAGTCAGACAAAGTCAGCAGGGAGGCAGGTTGCTATTGCTTTACTGTCTTTTTACATAAATACAAGTGATCTGGGAATCCTTTGTAATGTATCAAATGTTTATATATATTCCACTTTTTATATATTATTCCACTTTTCAGTGTTGATAGTCCCCTGTCCCTAGGATTGCTTGACCCATTTGGTATATAGTCAAGGAGGAACTGAGCTGGAGAAAGATGGGAAAAAGCTTGAGAGAAATGTAGAGATAGGACACACATGTATAGAGGGTGGGCCTCAGGCCTGCAGTCTATTGAAGGAAAGAGGAACTGCAGCTTGTGTGCTGCTTCTGTACAGCATCATGAGCACCACAGCACCCTGAAGATAGAAGTTGTGTAAGAACAGAGATGTAATGTTTTACAAACTTTGTCACATGTTTGGACATCACTGTCACCATATTTTTGGACTGTAGTGTAAATCTTCAATATATTCAGTAGAAGTTCTAAAATTAAGAAGTTTCTTGTTGGTGAGTTCAGGTAAGATTAGCAGCATGCGCACTTAAGAACAGCTTGGTAATAATCATCTGCCAGGTTTCATAGGTAAAGCTGCTGGACTGGTCATAGGTTCTCTTTGAGACACATGGCACAGCCAATACCTTGGGAGTGGGAGTCAGCAGCTGGTTCGGGGTGAGAATGAGTGATTAGGGAGGGCTTGTCAGTGGCAGTGCCTTGGAAGGTTCCCCTGGGTGTCCTTACATTCCAATCATGCCCCTATTCTTATAGGCCTCTGGTGTGGGACAGGCTCCCCTATGCACTAAGCCTGGGACCAATGGTGAAGGAAAGGCCTCACAATTGCAAGTGTAAATGTGAGAATCCTGACCAGTCTTAGAGCCATAGAAGCATGGAGCTGATGTAGTGGTGAACCGGAGGAGTGGAGTCGAGGTCTTGGTCCACCATCCCTATAAAACTGTACTGTGGGCCCCAGCAGTGGGACTTAACAACCCAGCAGCATGAGAAGGGGGAACTAGAAGATTGTTCACATATAGTAAAAAAAAAACAGATGTAAAACTCTGTTTAGAAATTTTACATAAAAAATAAATAGAATTGACAGAAAACCATTATTGAGTTCTATTAAAATACTTACAGGGCCCCTTTGTGGAACTTTTTAAAGCTTTTTTGCAAATACACTTTGTGATTTCAGTTAAACCTCACAGGTTTTTTTTTATTATTTTATATTATTCATGAAAAACAGACACACATACATAGTGCATTGAAGCAAAACATTGGGTTTATTTGAACAAGACTGTATATTTGTGCATAATGGTGAATGTATCCATACACAAGCAGAAATCTTACTGAGCTATTGACAGTAAGATATTTATCAGTCTTCAAACTAATTGTGTGCACTTGGGATCCACCATCATATTCTTTCTGATTGGCAGTGGTGTCCCACTTTAAACAATTTCAGCCAAGTATAAGGTCAGTAAAGGATCATAATGCTACAAGATAACCTAAATGTGTATCCTGATAATTTCTTTAAAAATCACTTCTGTTTTTAACAAGTTTCATTGAAAAGAGGTAGCTAAATTGGTTCACACCCTGACATGTGAAAATGCATTACTTTGGTTACCAGTGTCTAGTTTAAAGTCACCAAGAACAGACCAAATAAAAAATTGCAGCTGTCCAGCTTTAGAATTGTAATTACACTTTATTTCATAGTCTGCTGTACTAAATTTAAAAATACTACAACTGAGCTTTCGCATTACCTTCCAAAATATACTCATTGTGGCATTTAAAGTACCTTTCGATCACCTTGTCTCTGCTAGCTCAAAATAATTTTTTCCACTTATTCTTCTCTGAAAATCTTGCAATAATTATAATGAAGTTTTGCTCCATGTTTTCACAAATCTTCCTGAAAATGTACTTCTTAAAAGAATATTTTTTTTCTGGCTGGAGTTGAAGTGCAATAACATGAATAGCAAAAATGAGCATAAACAATAGGAACTTTCTACGAAAGTAGCTTTTCCTCTCTAGATCACTGCTGCTATAACTGTTATAACTGCTTTAACTTTTTTTACCAATTGTATTTGTGGAAACATATCCTGAGGAACAAAAATATATACACGGTACACTTTAATACTTTGAAGTTGGCACACAGTTGAATTACAAATTTGTTATCATTAGTCTTAGGCTTTTTGGTTTTCTCTGTGCCAAAAATCCTGCACCCAAATGTATCGAGTTGGGTTTCTGGCACCAAAAACTAGCACAGCAAACTAAAGTAACCTCATTTAGGTCTGTTACCGATACAGCTGTCAGTATATCTTGATCATCTCAATTTGGTTTATTAGAAAAAAAGGAGCCATAGGACATTAATGAGATCATTTCTATGCTATCCCCTCCTTTAAGCAAGAACCCAGTATCAACCTAGATTACCCCGTTGGCTTATTTATATGACTTTTTGCTGCCTTTTCTTTTTATTTTAAAGACAAAAAACAGGACTATGTCAAAACAAGACAAACACTTTACAAAAAAGTTAGAAAAATACATATTAACTGAATCAATATTTCTCCCACCTTTAACTTTAAGGGTAGGTTCAGACCACAGTACATATATTTTGGCATGCATTGGTAATGTGTGTTGAAGTCTTTATTTTACACTTGGTGCATTGCAATTTTTACATGCTTTAAGTTGCATTGTTTTTATTTGCTTTCTTTTAATTTAACATGCTACAGCATTGTCTTCCCACCTAGCACACTCTGTGTGCTACCTGCTTTATTATTTTACAGTGCATACCAATGCAGTGTATTGGTGTGAACTGTGATAATACAAAACAAGCCTTTTTGCCTTGTCCATGTGTTTGGACTATATTGACTGACAAAGCCCAATGCTTGTGGTATGAAACAGACCTGAATGTAGCAATAAATCACATTAAAATGCATGTAAATTAATTTTTTAGCTTTTCAGAAAACCCTGTATATTGAGAATATGGTGGCTGCTATTTTCTGACCATTCCTTCTGAAAATGGTAGTTCTCTGGCTCTCATAGTAATACCATAACTTCAATACACTCAGATTTTCTGAAGCATAACAAGTATTCTGATCAGGTGTTATGACTTCACTCTGATGTTTTAATCTGCATACTTAGGCCTTGTTCACACCAGATGCAGTGGGTTCCGGCCCCATTCTGACCAGAACGCACTGCCTCGCATTGCGGCCGCCTCACTTTTTTGTGGGGCCGGAGGGGGCATGGCGGTCCATGCTGCAAGCACTATTTTGATCAGACTGGACCGCAGACATAATGTGCCTTGTGATCCTGTGTGGCCGATCGCATTGCGGTCGGAGGGTGTGGCTACGATGCCATTCCCTTCAATGGACCGCCACACCCCCTCCTGCCACACAACATAATGAGCTGGCCGCAATGCGATGCAGTGCGTTCTGGCCAGAATCGGGCTGGCATGCACTGCATCTGGTGTGAACGAGGCTTTATTCCAGCTCTGATTTAGAAAGTACTACCACTGGCAGTCAGGCAACTAATGTGGAGAGTGGAGGGGCAAGCAGTGGTGGAGAAGAATGTGAGAGGGTGAGTAGTGCAGTTCAGATAGGGGATAGGTTAGGTTTAGTAATATTTGAAGGGCTGTGTTATTTGTTCTGATTGCCACCAAAAGCCCTGTGCCAAGACCCACTGGCTTCCAGTGTTGAAAAGTAATGTATCAATCTCAACAATAATTATGTATTTTTTATGCAATGAATTTAACTACCTTCCGTCCATGGCCGTTTGTGAACGTTTGTGAACGTTGGAATTCATTTCAGTACAGCGTTGCATGACGGAATAAACATCAGTCAAAGTACCGCAGTGCTGAATACTGAAAAATGGCCTGGCCAGGAAGGGGGTGAAACACCATGGCCTTTAAGTGGTTAAGTATGGTAGCTCTATAGTTGAACTTGTTTTAACAAGAGTTAAAAATGGGGTGTAGATAGATTAGATATTGACATTAGTTATGCTGTATAAGCAGAGCTATCACCCGTGCAGTGCATGCGCTACTTATGTAGCGTGCCCAGGCAAAAGTATCATGGAAGGACTACCACTAGTGGGCTACTGTGAAGAGTCTGAGTGGGGCTTGCATTTGGGTTGGGAATCAGGGCTTAGTAAACAAAGGGAATTCATTTATTTGCTGAAGTCCCAGGCTTCTTTTTTAGGACTGTGAACTAGGAAAGGGGTAAGTATGAACTCCATATAACTTTGAATGAAGACTAAGCAAAGGGTTGGCTCACTTGGAACTACTTGTAAGGAAGTATACTTTACATGAAATGTTCTTTTTTAATGCTAATTGTTTTAGTACTTGAAGAATTGTTGTAAACACTGATGATACTTTGCTCTGCACGTCATAGAAATGCCATGTGGTGCAGTGTTTTGTGGGGCGATTTTAAAAGGCAGACAAGAGTTTGCTGTTTAGAAATTATATACATGATAAAGTTTGTCACTAGCATTAACACAGCAGTTCTGTTTTTCTGAGTCACCTCTATAACATAGTTATTACCTGTTTATCCTCCCATTAGATCATTTAGTTTTCCACTCCCTCTAATTGGGTGACAGTGCTGTTCATTCTGCAGTGAAAGAAAGGCCTAAATATTGTACTGGATATAATATGCTCGTATTAACCAGTGGCTAAATATTGTAAAAAGGTCCGTATATATATGAAAAAAAGGAAGCTCTGTATTTAAAAAATGTATATCGAGGAAAAAGAAAAAATTAAGAAAAAACGAATAATCATCATCAAAGTATAAAAAAGGATGAATGTAAACTCACAATGAGATTTATCCTCGTTTTCAGATCCGGTTTGAAGAGAGATAATGATGTTACTGACACTCCAACTGGATCTGTTTTGCAGAATGTAGGTAGTACAGGAGATGTAATTATATCTCAGCTTTTGAGCTGATAGCTGTAGATCGATGCCTTAACTGAACTCCGATATAGATTCCATGGGATTTTGGATCCAAATTATGGGATACTATGTAGGTGGAAAAGATTTTCTTTGTTGGATCACTGTGGAGTGATTCGATATGCTCTTTTTTACAGTAGTACAGGGATCCAAAGAGATGTAGTCATCAGATGTAACAAAAGCTGTAATGATAGCTGCGGTGAATTCAGGAGATAACTTTGTCTCAGCTGTGATTTATTAGGTAAATCACAGGGCAGCCTTCAATGTTGCAGCCACATTAAAAGAACCTCTGCTAAAATAAAATAGGCGTTTAGCAGAGGTTCTTTTAATGTGGCTGCAACATTGAAGGCTGCCCTGTGATTTACCTAATATACCCTAGAAGTTACCTTACTTCAACTAGGCAGTTTAGGAAAGGTAAAAATATTAGGAAATTGTCAATGGCTTTAGGGCACCATAGACATTACTACATGAGAAGGCTATTGCCTTGAGATTAAAGTATAAGTATATAAGTATATATAACTTTTTTTAGTTTTGGATAAAGTATCTTTAGTTGATTAGTGTAAAGATCCAATTTTTAGTGATTTGTTTTTTGTGGGGATATCAGTTAAAGGTACTTTGAATACATGTCTATTATTTTCTTTCTATTTTCTATTATTACCAGTTTGGGAAATGCTCCTAAGGCTCTGAGTATAGTTACCTGAAGCAAGTATAAACATATTGTTAATAATACATATTAATTATATCATTTACTGATATTTCCCATAGTATTTTTTTAAATACGTTTTTTAAGTATGAGGCTATAGATTCTTCTGGTAAAGATATGCCTAAATAGTGTGTACATTGTATATCCCTGTGGGAATTCATGATTCATTTTTAATTCATTTAGTCCTGCTAGCCCCGGATGCCTCCTACCTTTCTCACCTGCCTGGTGATCACGAGACAGCTCTTGAGAGCAAAGCCCTGGCTATTTTTATTAACATGAAGTATGTCTCTATATGTAATTGGATGATGTTATGATTATGATATTTGTTAGTGAATTTATATATGGATATTAGGGCTGTTACTGATTACAATTTTCGTGTTCAATTAATCAAAATTTTTTAAATCGAATAATTTCGATTAATTATAAAGCACATACAGATCCAACTACATTGGCCTATACACATACAGCACAGCAATGAAGTAATAAAATGAACTAGGATCACACTAATCCAGCACGTTATTAATCTCACGTGCCCCACTCAATATGGCCGCCGCTTGAGTGGGGCAACTCAGAATAATAACGTGCTGGATTAGCGTGATCCTAGTTCATTTTATTACTTCATTGTTGTGCTGTATGTGTATAGGACAGTGCCTTGGCTGACGCTCGTGCATAAAGTTTCTTGGGCAAACTCACCAGCCCAAGTGGCTCCATCGGCTAACAAAGGGAAGGGGGAAGAGTCCGGTGACATCACGGACATCAACATCACCAGACTCCTCCCCCCTTCCCTTCGTTACAGTACAGTAAATAGCTGGGGTTCAACCCGAGAGCTGGTGGGGGTGTATGGTAATTTCCCCCAGCAGTAGGGATGGAGTAGTTACAGGTTAGTAGAGGTTAGAACCTTATACGTATTACAAGGTTGCAAGTAGTGAGGCCGATATAAGCGGGATATGCACTGTTAGTAGCGGTAGCACTAGGTAGTAACCGCACAGTTCAGAAGTCACCACACGGATTGTGAGTAATATCAGTATTGGAGTTATAAATTAGTAGTAATTACACAGTTCAGTAATCCACAGTATAGGGTATAGGCAATGATCATCAATGGTTATCTCCAGGCATTTATAGCATAGTCCAGAATCCACTGTATAACTCATAGGAAATAAGCAGCAGGCTCTATTAGGAGTCCCCACTAGGTGGTGCTGTTCCCTAAGCAATCCCCACCTCTAGTTATAATGATCAGGATAATGTTTGTAACAGGACTGAAGGTAGGGTCAGACAACCCAGGCTACTTGCGGTTTCTGGATGTCAGCAGAGTGAGACGGAAACCCACGATGCAAGGAGGGGTTGAGCTGGAGACTGAGAGCGGCGTCTTCAATGGTGGAGAGATCCGTGACAGCAGGAGAACCAGCACAGCATACGACTGGCTGGTATACACTGCACTATAGAAGGACGTCACCGGACTCCTCCCTCCTTCCCTTCGTTAGCCTACGGAGCCACCCGGGGAAGGGGGGAGGAGTCTGGTGATGTCACGGACATCCCGGAATACCCGGAAGCCGGCGGAGAGGTGAGTAACGATCAAGAAAATTTTAATCGATCAAAAAAATTAACGATTAATCAAGGAATTAATCGTTAGTTTCCGCAGCCCTAATGAATACCTAAGGGCATTACCCTCTTAGAGGGTTGTCCTCACAGTAGGTGTCCACATTGGAGTATTTACCCTTGTATTGGGGACAACTTTCTTTCTCTGTGACAATGGTGAGCAGGACAAAGAGAGGAGTAAATCTCTCCGATGGAGACGCAGACAGCATTAAAAACTTGACAGGGGCCTGAAACTTCTAAAATCTGTATCCAAAATGAAAAAAAGGTTTTGCCTAGAGATACATTCAGATTCAGATTTATTACTCTTCAGACCTAAAAGCAATGCTATTTTAGATATAGTAAGCGGGACCTTCACCTCTTTTGCTACAGAAAATCCAGCTCTATTTCCATATTGCATAGTAGTAAAAGTATGCGATTTTTTTTGTAAAAAAAAAACAAACAATAAACAGCCAAACAGCTCCTGACAACATTTCAGAAATTCTGATCCAATCGATGGTACGCCTTGCACCTTATTAACAGATTAATAAGAGGTAATTTTTGTTTAAAGGTAAGAAATCTGCTTCATCCTCCCTTCTGAGAACACATTTTAATCAGTAAACTAATAATATACTCTTATGAGAATTCCAAACAGGAAAGGCATCAGCATCCTTAGTGTCATTACATTTTAAGTATTTTGTCAAGTGCCCTAGAAGTTGTTTATTATATAATTGATGTGTCAAGATGTAAGTATTGTTACACAACAAGACAGAAAGCTTGTTATAATAGTCATCAAGTAAATTAAGACGGGTATGTGGGCAGACTATTTAATTGTGCCTATAGTGAACTCAGTGACTTTCTGAAAGTGCCTTTTACATTCAGAAACATGTTGATCCTAGAAAAGACCAGAGGAAAATGTGAAAACAGTAAAAATCCTTTTGGCTTGCCGTTTACCAAGGGAACTGTTATAACGCAGTGAATGTGACATTCAGCTAAAGTTCACTGAATGTGAATAAATCATTGTAACTTAAGACAAATGCTTCAGAAAGATTCACCTGCTATCAATGTTTTGTGAATTCACATTCACAGCTTTATAATTCTGCTGCCAAGTGTTTTCCATGTGTCATTTAAGTGCTCTTTATGCAAAAAAATCTTGGTGGTTACTTGCATGTGAGAATTATCATGCATAATTTGTTTAAAAAAACATGAAAAACGCAAAGCCACCCTTGCTTGCCACCAAGGTCGGATGTAGAATTCCCCCCAACACTTTCATGGGCCCTGATGAGATACGTGTCTGACCTCAACACGTTCCTAGCTCTAATCTGACTTCTTCTGCTTCCCCTTCCCTTCCACGCTACAGATCCCCCGCACCCACCCATCCCCTCAACCCTTCTCCCCCCTCGTTTTATGTTTCCTCTCAATGTGTATTCTATAGTCCAACGTTTGGTCAACATATAACAGGTGATGGCACTTGGATTAGAGGGTCGGCCCTGAACTCAATGACGATTAGCTATGATATGCCTTAAACCTTATAGACCCTGGATCGCATATTGTAAGATCCCCTAGTGCACATCAGTGATCTAACTGCACTCCACCCTATAGACGTGAGAAAGCCTCACCAATGTTTGATTATTTTTGTGTGTTCATCACGCTTTTATGGGTGTGCTGCATTCTACAATGTACTGTGATATATATGTTTTGTAACTATTTTTCTATATATCTGAAGACCTTAAAATAAAGATTTTTTTTTTAAAAACATGAAAAAGAATTATGAGAAAAAAACATGAAATAAATGTAGTGTCGGTTTCCATTTATTTATTGACACTTTAATTTTGTAGTATTTTGTTGTTAATTGAGGTTTCTGCACAACAGGAAAACATGTTGTGAAAAGGCATAACACTGGGTAACACCCTCATTTACTTTCTCATTACATTCTTTAACCACCTCCCGTCTGTAGAAAAACGGCTGGACAGGAGCCTTGTGGGAGCGGGTGGGCATCTTAAAACATCCTTTGTGCCCGCCCCCGCTCGTACGTGCCACCTGGCATGCATGAGCAGGAAACTGTCAACATTTGGAACAGCCAGCGGTTTACATACAAGTGGTCTGACGTCTGTGGAGAGGTACGTTCATGCGCCCTCACCTCCGCCCAGCAAGCCTGGGCTTCCTCTGCCTAGTTTGAGCCCAGGACCAGCATTGTGGCTCTGTGTAGGGAGAAAGGAGGGAGATTAGTACACGATCTCCCTCTGAACTCCTCTCCAGTCCCCGATGCAGGAAGTGATGTTTATTACATCACTTCTGCATTCAACTGATGAAGCAGATCTCTGCTTCTTTGTGAGTCCCTAGGTGACATTAGGGATCTTAGAGACCCCTGATGTCTCCATAAAGAGGACCTGTTACTGTAATTTGATGTCAGATAGGGGGCTTGTTATCCCCTTATGTGATAACAATACTGTTAAGTGTAAAAATAAAAAAAGTTTAAAAAAAACTCCCCCACATACATGCGCAAACATGCTTCGGGTGCACCTAAACCGATAACGACGACTGTGCCCATTACACCGCACATGTTACATATCATCGCAAACATCAGAGTGTTAGCAATAATTGTAGGGAGCTCAATCACTGATAGCACTACATTGATGAGCTGTACAAGCTTTTAAAACCTCACTTATGGCTAATTTTGGGTCTGGTGATATTTTTTTCGTGAGCAAGTGCAATTTTAAAGCTTGAATCATTTGGTGTCGATTTATCTAACGTGACCCAGTCTTATATTTTACACAAATTGTGTAATAATAAATGTTTCATAACATAATAAAGGGAAAACAGGTATTTTTTTATTTTCTGTACTTTTTTTGTTATATAGTAAAAAAAATTAAAAAAACCTCAGTGGTGATTAAATATAAGTAAACACCCTGGCCTTCAAGTGGTTAAGCTACTGTATTTTTGCACCTTTTCTATTGTGAAAAAACTAAAATAACAATAAAATAGACAAACAAAGTGAAGAAAAATAGAAACAAAAAACAAAAAGGCATAATGGGGGAAATAACAAAGTGAAATACATCAGTTTTGTTATGTAAATATTGGTGTATTTTCTGTGTGCCAAATTAACAATGTTGTAAGTCGAGTTCTACCAGCTGTACCCAAATCACGTTGAAAGTCAACAGTTTATATAAATGTCCAATAGTGCACATCAAAATAATGAAGCACTTGCACCAATGTTTAGATTTAAAAAGTTCTAAAATATACATCATTGCCAGAGTGGTACTGCAGTGTGGAATATGTAGCAAAGGGCAGTAAGGTGCAGCAAAGCAGGAAGGAAGTAGATGATTGTGAACTATATTCAAACATTTACTGGGAGACATCTGCAGTGCCTAATAAGGCCAGGCAGCTAGACAAAAGACTCAGTCCCAGCACCTACTGACATATTACATGTCTGTGACATATACACTACATAACAACCCACCTGCAATTTTAGAACAGATGAGCCAAGGCAAAGTATCAGTTTTAATTCATGAAAAACAGATTTCTAGAAAAAAAATCTTAATATACTTAATCAGTGAGGTTTAAAGATTCCTGCCTACACTTTAAGATCAGTGTTAAGTTAAATTTTAAGTTGAATTTTAAACAATGTAGTTCCCTATATGTGACGTTATAAGTAAAGTATGTTATACATATTTCTAAAGCTGTCTTTTCCACAGCACTTTGCAGGGCAATTGCCAGGAACTTTTAAAACCACAGCACTTAATAACTGTTTTTATGTTACATTTATATTATTTTGAATTTGGTGAAATGGTGTTTATGAACTTAAAAAGAACTAACTCTAAAATCTAAAGTAACTAAAAGAACAACGATTTTCACAAAACTGCTATAATGTTGCTCATTTCTGCAGTACTGTTATAATGTGGGTCATTCATTTAGCTTTTTGACATTTTGGATAGATAATTTCAACAGCCTAACGTATAATTTAAGGAAAGTTTCAAATTTGTGATTGGATGCTAAAATAATAGCGCAGTATCAGTCATGCTTCCTGTAAATGTTATTCCACTTTATAAACTGTCAGCAATATTTGGTACCATGCTGATAGTAAGGTGAACAATGCAATTTGTGTGAACATATTTTCAATATAGCTAATTGTAAAACGCACTAAAATGCTGATGAGACAAATTTGTTCAAACTTCTTTCTTTCCAAATAAGGGGAACCTGAGGAAAGAAATATGAAAGCTACCATTGTTATCTTGGTTTTAAAAAGTACAAGTTGCAAGACTGTAATACCGATCTTGGCAAAACAGCAAATTAGGTGTGGCCATCAAACAAGCATGTTAGATGGGAAATCAGTTTTTTAGACTTCTCTTACTGAATGCCTTTTGCAGGACAGTGACTTCTCTAGGTAGCAGAACTAGGAATTGAATGGCAGCCAGTTGGAGCTCCTTCACTTATATTCTTGCATCCGCAAACCTGACTGGAGTATACAGCTTGTACACTCCAAATAAAGTTTATAAAAAGTAAACCATGTGATGTACAAGCAACTTTGTAATACATAGGGCAGGATCACAGTTTAGCTGAACAGACTGAAAATAGTAATTGCCTTTACTTAACATTTATGCTGCTAGTGTCAATTCAGGGCTGGAAAATCAGCAATGTTGTCTCCTTTAATTTAAGTCTATACATTTGTGCAGTTGATATGCTTAAAAGGTAATTTTCAAACTAGTATGTGCTCACCTCAACCAGGTTTATAGTAATGTCTAAAAAATAGACATCTCAGCTGAATCTGTTTGTGTATGTGAAGTAAATACAGGCAAGAATGAGACTTAAACTCTAATTTCAGTCCCTATAGTGGAAAACTCTCAGTACAGCTCTATGTCTGGTTGCTGGTTTTCATCAGTGAAAATGGCCACTCCTTGAGTGTAGTTTATATTACATTATAATGTTAATCTGATATTTGACAGACTAAGCATTAGCATGCTACCTTATCTAATTAGTAAACTACTGCATATCCAGGTCTTTATTTTTTGTGAAAGATTGTCTTTACCATTCACCTATAGTAAAGTCAACTTACTCACCCATTCAGACTATCCTGCTCCCTGTATTTCTGGGGGCTTACTATAGTTCTGTTAGAATGTGTTACATATGCTTATAGTTAATAACTATATCCTCACTCCTTTCCTATTTCAATGGAATGCTTTGGAACACAATAGTATTAACGTTTATACTATAACAAGAGATATATAATCTCTGTTAAAAACAAAGAGGAAAAAATTATAGCCATACTTTGCAAGCAACTACAATCCATTTATTTTTATATTGTATCAATTTCTGCATAATTGTTTTACTGAAAGCTCAGAGCACGCCTTATCTAGGCACAATGCCAGCAATGTTTTCTTTTTCAGGTAATTATATGCTGAAGAAAGAAAACATGTGATTTGTAGAGAATCCTACCCTGCCTCCTAATATTTTATAAAGAAAGAGAACTGCAGCAATATGTATATAAACACACACACACAAATGCGCACACCCCATGAAACAATGATATAAAAAAACAACATCCATCTAGTTCCAAGACAAGGTCATCCAATGCCCAGGGCAAAGATGCCAAACTGCAACCCCCTCCTTTGTGATGTGTGGGCCTGTTCTTCTGCAGCTGTGATCCCTCTCCTGGCTGCCACCCTGCTTGTCTCTGGCTCTGCCAATTGGGTTTCATGGTGACCCAGACATTTACAGTGGGACTTTGCTTCTGTATGTTTTTTGCTTCTGCTGGTCTTCTTGCACTAATTTTGAATAGCACAGGAGCTCAGGGGTTAGCAGTATGCAACATACTGAGTGCAGGGGTCAGAAGTGTGCTATGTACAGAGTGCATGGGTCAGGAGTGTGTAACATAAAGAGTGCAGGGGTCAGGAGTGGTTAAGGTACAGAGTGCAGGGGTCAGGAGTATGTAATATACAGAATATGTAACATATGGAGTGGGCAATGTACAGGGTGGGGGGGGTCAGGAGTAAAGGTAATATACAACCAAGTGAACAGAGTGAAGGGTCAGAAGTATATACACCTTGGCAGACAGCACCCCCAATGATTTATCCCACTCCCTTTATTCGTAGCACAGCAGTACAACCTATAAGTAATTTTAATAACGCACTCACACCAAATACAGTACATGCACCCACACATTCACATACATACACACACGTACATATACAAGCACACACACTTATACATACATGTACAAACACACATATATACACACTCACATACATGCACACACTCACATAGATATTGTACATACATATTGCCTTTTCCAAAAAAGTGCATTCACTGTACCTGGCTGACTTGCTTCTTCAGTTAAACCTTCTTGAACTTACATGCCAGTGAGAGATTATATGGCACCAGTGCTCCCAAATGCAAGGTTGGTTTGCTGCAGGGAATGGTAGAGGTTTGGAGGCAGAGCAGGTGGGGACTCAGAAGGCAGAGCAAATACAGCCTTCCCTTTGTACTCTGACCTCTTCATGCCGGCCTAGAGCTATTGAGATTGCTGGGAGTGACAGTGCTGCAGCACATCTGCTGCCAGCCAGGTTATTTTTTGGACAGTTTCTTCTGCATGTGATATGGAGGGAGCAGCTCACCAAGCAGGCGCATAAATGGCCCAAGCAATGGAAATTTCTTAAAAGATCTAAAGCCAAAGTAAGGCATACATTGCCAAACATTAGGGAAACTAGAAAAGGCAAAAACATGCACAAGAGAATGTCAAGCCAAATTATTATCCTGTAAAAATAAAGCTTGCATTAAGTTTTTCAAAATGCATATGTGTTTAAAAGTAAATTGTGCATTATCATTTTAAGTCCGCCTCCAGGAATGTTTTCCTTTTTTTTCTTTTGCAGACTGGGGAACCTTTGTTAGGCTTTTTTGCTATCTGTGTCCCTACTGGAGACATTTCCTCATGCTTTCTATTCCTGTGACATCAGGACAAGAAACCTGGAAACCAGTGTATCACACAGAACTATAATGAAAGCCTCATTGAGGTTTAAATTTTATGACACAAAGAAAAAAAGTGTTTTTGTTACCGTCTCAGTCCCATTGGAAATATTTGCCATCATTGTCCCTGATACACCCTGTCATTAGGACTGGAGATGTGAGAAACACAGACAGGAATATATGCCTAAAGCAGATACAGCAAGCACTTTGTAGCATCAACAATTTGTAGCAGATCTATGTGGAAGTCACGCCACTCCTTCAAGGCTCCTCTGTATAGTGTGGTCCCTAAACTAACAAAGCTCCTATCCTGGGACATACACAGCAATAAATAGATTAGAGGCAGGTGTGACGGAAGCCTCCATTACTCTGTTATTTTGAGGGGACTGCAGGCCTACCCTCTTCCCACTAACTATGGGCCTTGGCTGTGAAGGAGGTTTCAATGATTGGGGCAGGGGCTTGCCATGGTGCTTTGGGCTGTGTGGGACCCTTTATTTATGCTTCATGGATCAGGAGAACCCCAAAGTCCTATTTTCCATTTATATGGGGAGTACATGGGGAAGCTGAGTCTGGGCTTCCCTATACCCCAGTATCCTGCCCTGGACCAGACTATGGACTTGTATTGGGGGACCCCTTCTGTTGTTCCTCGGTCACCCCTTATGTTTAAGCTCCCCTGTGCCCATTATAAGTACAAAGTGTGAATTCATCAGCACATGAAGGGATAACTCTGCCCATGGTTCAATTTATGAGAAACTCTATTTTCTGGAATCAGGGTGGACATAAGTTTCCTGACTTCAGCTATTGCTTTACTATCTGTTGTAATTAGGTTTAGATGATCCCTCAATTTGTTTAATCATCTCCAGACTGCTATGTGCCAGGACAGAATCTATCATTCTTCTGGAGGGACCTATACATATGCACATATCAGGAGGACCATACACATACACACAATAGGTTGAACTTGATGGACATGTGTCTTTATTCAACCTCAAATACTATGTAACTATGTAACAGCAGGTATGCCTGGAGGTAACCAATTCCTCCTTGAAGGTGCAGATACACTCTATAAGTCCAGCATAGTACACATGCAGCAGAAGACCTCCAGTGTGTCCCAGCAATCAATAACAAGCTTTTTAAAGTAAGGTGCAAATTTTCAGCAGGGTGTCAACAAATGAGTCCATGCAGATTTGCTGCAAATTTGTGCTAGTAACACATCTGTTTATAATACAAAGTGTTTACAGAGTGCTGGCTATTTATGCTTTAGACCATTGGCTACGCACCCTACCACACTGACACACTGCAAATCAACAAAATTCAGTTGATATGGCGGTTCGCACGAATCCGAAATAACTAATTGATTATATGCCCGCATCTACGAAAACTATATTCAGGCATACATAAATTTGTTTTCAGAACGTGCAGTAGCCTTATTGGCCGCGGACATGTTCTGCGCAGGCCTGCTGTCATCTTGGAGGTGTAGCGTTTGATGTCACAAGATGGTGACATCACACGCTGAACAAGCGGTGGCCATATCTGCCGGCAGCGCGTTCTGAGCATGCACGCCGCCATCTTGGAGCATAACTTGATCTACACCAAGATGGCGGCTCTTGAACATGCAGGTGCCTCCATCTTGGTGTATAGTAAGATACACTCAAAGATGGCGGCGTGCATGAGCAGAACGCGCTGGCGACTGATGTGGCTGCTGCCCGTTCTACAGTTTCAGTGTGCAATTTCGGATTCGGAGGCTCGTTGCCCTTGATAAAGTAAAAGACAATGGGGTCTATTCAAAAAGCTGCCGAAGGATCTGGCCGTAGCTTTGGCCGATCCTTCGGCTAGCTTCGGCCCCAGGACCCTTTCGGTTTCTATCGGTAGTCACAATAGCCCGTACAGCTCCCGATCATGGCCGAGCGGCTCAGCCAAGCCGAACGCATATGCATCGGCTCGCCTGAGCCGTGCTGAAAGCCGAAGCTGGCCGAGCGACAGCCTGCTTCTGACAGCTGGGCGGAGCCAGCCGTGATCTTACGGCTGGCTCCGGCCACTTTCAGAAAATTCAGCGTCCCTGGTTACCTACTAACCAGGGACACTGATCTCCAAACAGCTAACTCTCCCTGGCGGCCCGGGAGTCTCAGGTCCATCAGCAGAGGGCAGGTACAATGCTAGTTTACTATTGGCTATTGCAAATTGAAATAGCCAATAGTAATGTCCCAATGCTTTTCAATGGTAAAATTCTTTTTTTCTTTTTTTTTTCTATTCTGACATCGCTCGTGTCAGCATAAAGAAAAAAAGACACTGCGTTGCTTCTCTCCTGGGCGGCCGGGAGTGGGAGGCTCCCAGAGCGCCCGGGAGAGGTTTTTTTTTATTTTTTTATTTTACAGCAGCAGAGCCGCCGGACAATAGGAAACTATTGGGCGGAGCTAGCTGTCACTGCTAGCTCCGCACAATCGTTTTCTATTTACTTTTTTTTAACTTTTTTCACTCTTTTTCTGTTCTGCTCGGTCCCTCTGAGGGCATTCGGCTATTCACTCACTGCTGTTCGG
>NW_017307426.1:386087-393827 GCF_000935625.1 Nanorana parkeri | reverse complement strand
GAGCATGTTTGGCCGACCCGAAGCCACGCGAAGCAAGCCGATGTACGGCTGATTTCAGCCGATGTACAGCTGAAATCAGCCGTACCAGCCTGAAGTGAATAGCCGAACAGTGTTCGGCTCACTTCACTTCAGATCGGTCATTCACTCGGCTGCCCTCGGCAGCTTACTGAATAGACCCCAACAGAACAGATGTGCTTGAGACACTGGATTTGACTTATCAAATTGATAATGGTTGAATAAGGTGAGTCAAATTCATATGAGGTACAATGACCTCCGCACGAATGAGGTATCTCTGAAGTGAGGGGCCCAAAGGTTTCAAATAATGTAAAAGGTTTCACTGATAACACTAAACTGATGAGCGGTAACAGCTTTTAAAGCGTCGCCTAGGGCCAATTTTGGGTATTATCGTTTTTTGAGGTTTCGCGCGCGCACGCAATTTTAAGGCTTGACATGTTTAGTGTCTTTTTACCCGACGTGACCCCATCTTTTATATTTTACCAAAAAATTGGGTAATAATAAATGTTTTATCATTTAATATAGGGGAAACTGTTTTTTTTTTTAAATTTCGGTAATTTTTCCTTAATATAGTAAAAAAATAAAACCCCCAGTGGTGAATAAATACCACCAAAAGAAAGCTCTATCTGTCCCCAAAAAAGGGTATAAAATTCATTTCAGTACAGCGCTGCATGACGGAATAAATGTCAGTCAAAGTACCGCAGCGCTGAATACTGAAAAATGGCCTGGATGGGAAGGGGGTTTAACACCGCGGATGTCAACTGGTTAAAGTGCCAGACTAGAAAACTAACAGTCCAAAATCTTTTTTAATGATGATAAAAATAAACATAGTTCCCTCCTTAGATCCCTCATGTACAAAATAGAAGATTTAATAAGAAGGTCCCATTGTAACAACTTATGAATAAGAGGCCTACATGAAACTGCTAGAGACTCCGACCTGGCTGACATTGTTAGAGGGATCTTAAACAGATCCTTCAAAAACCTGCCACTGCAGAGCTGCAGATCAGCATTCAGGAGACACCAATCTGGGTTTCTTACCCTTCCTCGTCCAGTTGAGTCATCCGAAAGCATCCAAATCCGAAATGTCGAATCCTGTGCCTGCATTGTTAACATTTAAACGGATAACAACAAATTAAGAAAAGGATTTTATTGTCCCTTTAATAGTAAAAACAAATGTGCCAATTCTGATACCCCACCACAAGTTGAATTTTCAGTAATTCATCCAAATTCCGAATCAGATCCGAATACGAATACGATTCCCGAAACAAAACACATACAGGATCCGAATTCCGAAAAACAAAATAAACGAAATCCGAAACTAAACTAAACTAATTTTTAGCCGCTGCACATGTCTAACCATAATTATTGTTTGTTTTAATCATTGTAAAATAATCTCCTGTAGAAAGTAAAATTATTTTTATATTTTCTATATATCTGATTATTTTACAAACTTATTTTACAAACTTATTTGCTGTTTTAAATCAAAGCAGACAGAAATGAACTTATTATCTCCTGATATTCATGTATTATTATATTTTATAATTAATTTCAATTTCCTTTTGATAAAAGTAGGTGGAGGCGCAAATTAATAGACATGTGCACCAGCAAAAAATTTGTTTAGTTCCGTTTTGTTTTGATTCGGATTTTGCTTTACTTCGTTTTTCGGAATTCGGGTTCGAAAGTCAATTCGTTTTGGAATTCAGACGAAATTCATTAGCGGAAATCCGTACGAACTTTCGTTTCTAATTCGTTTCGTTTTGTTAGTTCGTTGCAGAAAAGTGACATTTAAGAGGGAAAAAATGTTTTTTTTTTGTTCTCAAATGTCACTTTGCTGCAACGAAAGTTTGTCCAAAAAAAAACCGAATAGTTTGCATTCGTTATATCTGTAATTCGGAATTCGGATACATCCGAATCTATGAATTTCTGAAATTTCGTCCGAATTCCGATTCGGAATGAAACAAATCGCACATGTCTACTAATTTATTGTTAATTATAATCTGGTTCTAATACCTGACAAGACTGGTCCTTCCTACTCAATTCTTTGCAACACATGGGCCTAAGTCCCAACTATCCAGATTCATTGCCCTATATGAACAAACTACAGCTAAAGTCAGAATTAGTGGAGTTCTCTCACCCTCCATTACTCTACGTGATGAAAGGAGAGAGAGGACTGCATTTTGTTCCCTCTGCTCTCTGTCATATCTCTAGAACTCTCACCGGCCACATTATGCTGTAACAAAGACATAGCCGGCTTATGTGCAGTTCAGGTTGAATTCAAACTGGCTGCCTTTGAGGATGATGTTTTATTACATGTAAGAAGCCCCAACATAACTCTTAAGATACTAATTCAAGGGTTCCACAGATTCAGACAAACTCTCATATATCAAAATCAACTTTCAAAATCTACTGTATTAAACATCAGGCTACCTCCCTCTAAAGCTGCCTATTTACAAACACAGTTCCCCAATGCTTGGTGATACCGAACATTGAACTACCAAGGCATAGATTTAACAAGTAATTACTTGGTTATTTTCAAATAAAACATTCAGGTTCCATACAACCAAATTTTAAGTGATCTTTTGATTTAATATATTTTTTTTGATTTAATATATTTTTATTTCAAAAAGCAAGTTTATACAAATCCTAAAAATAATGGCGTTCAACATGACTTTTATCTCATAAATGACATAGCTATTTATCTCTCCATATAAATATCTTCTACTTTACTTTACAATCGTCTTAACTATATTCAAGCATTTAGCATTGCCAGTCTCTTATCCTCCATTTCTTCTCTTATACACTCTTCTCACATTTATTCTACTAACCTATCATGTTCCTGAGAGGGAGGGGGGAATATGATCACCAGGTGAATCCGTATAACCCCTTCAAAATTGATGATCCCACCAAATCCTGAGACCCACTTACCCTCTTGAGCCTTCCTTTATAAATCACTCCCACCCAGCTAAGTGCTCCCTCCTATATGTGTGTTCTAATAAAAAATATGATGTTTCCCCTTTATCCCCTGTCCCTCCCCCCTACCTTCCTACTAACCTGTGATTAGAAAAACCTAGATGTGTGTACTGTATCTAAATCCCCTCTATAATACATTTGCCTCAGTAACTGCAAATTAAATACCCCACCTAGTCCTAAGACCAGCTTATCCTTTTATATTTTTTTATAAATAATTATCTCCCTAGAGTGTATTGTCTCCTATTATAGGTGTTCTACTTAGTGTGTTATTTCCCCTTTATACCCTTTTCACCCCCCTTAAACCATTTATCTCACCTGGATTTATATCATTATCCTCCCTCTTCCTCCCTCATACTACCCTCATACATACCCTTCCTCCAAACATACAGGTCAAATGCTTATAGGAACTAAGAAAAAAAATAACAAAAAGGAGAAATCAATAGATTACTTATTTATTTATACCTCTCTGGTGTTTATCTACATATTTGTTGACCCTTATGGTTCCTTTGACTTTTACGGGACTTTACCTCTATGCCCCATCCTTTCCTCTCTTTCTTTCATTACCAATTTCTTGAATGTCTCTGTCTGTCTGAATAACTCCAATTTCTCCCATATAATCTCATGTTTATCTAACTCCTCGGCATCCCTTGCACTCAGTTCCTCCATATATCTAATTTCTTCTAATATAAACTCCCAGTTCTCTAGTGAAGGTGGGGTCACTGATTTCCAACTCTGTGTTATGTTAACTCTGGCTGCAGCCAGTACAAATCTCAAAACATCTGTCTTTATCTTTTTTATGGGGCCAGGAATTAATGATAATAGTGCAATAGAGGGGTCGTTCTCCAGGCTTAAAGTCCCTATGGAATTATATACTTCAAATATTGACTCCCAGTATACCTGCAATCTAGGACAACTCCACCAGATATGCAAGTATGTTCCCTCCTCGATACCACATCTCCAACATCTGTCCAACATTTATGTGTTTGATACCTTCTGGGCATCTATACCATCTAGACAATATTTTAAAGTTTATTTCCTGGTGAAAAGATGATTTGACGGCACTGTGTGTCATAGTGAATATTCTTGCCCACTCCTTCTCTGTAATCTCCCTCTACAGATCCTGCTCCCATCTCTTAATATACTTTGTATGACCTTTAGCTTCCTCCTCTCTCAATAGGCCATAAACCAGTGATAGAGCATGTTCAATTTTGGTTTCTTTCAGGCATAATTTCTCAAACAAGGTAAATGGTCTATTCAGGGTTTACGGGTCCTAAGATATCTAATATAGTCCAAAACCTGTATTGCCTCCATCCATAGCTTTCGTTATTTTGTCTCTCCGGTCTAAGCTCTGGTTTCAATTCATCTTTACCTTTCACTAAAACCTGCCAAATCTGTGTATAAGAAAGGTTCTCAATCTTTAAGAAGGAAGCCACCTGCATACCCGGTGGAAATTGTGAGTTACCTGTAATAGGGGTCATGGGCCCTGGTATGGACGATAGATTATATTTATCAACCATTTTGTCCCAAATTCTTAACACTGGTTTTACCAGATATGGTAGGGTAAACGAGTGTGGTCTATCTTCTGATGCCAGCCATGGGATGTTCCTTAAAGGAATAGGGGCATTACTTGACTCTAGATTTATTCCCCCTTAGTTTGGTTATTATGAATCCAGTCCAATATTCTTATTAGTAATGCTGCCTTATGATATAAGGCAAAATCAGGTATTCCTAGTCCTCCTCTTTGTTTTGATCTCATTATTACTTTAGCGCTTATCCTCTGGGTTTTATTAGCCCATATAAATTTTATTGCTGCCGACTTGAGTTTTTGAAAGAAGGACCTTGGCAGTAAAATTGGGACTGTCTGAAACCTATATAATATTTTAGGCAGAATATCCATTTTTAGTACATTAGCTCTCCCTATCCATGACATACTCATGCAGTTCCATATATGGAACTGGGTGAATATTTTATCTGACCAATCTCTAAAATTTATGGCATAGAGAGTATTAAGATCTTTAGGGATATTAATACCTAGATATACAATATACCTGTAGTTGGACTACCATCTAAATGCGTAATCTTCCTTAATGCATTTTAATTTTAAGTGATCTAAGCCGATGCGTCCATCCTAAATTAAAACTGTATCAGAATTATAAAAATGAAAGGGTTACTTTGCAGCTTATTTATGTTCCAAATGTTACCAATATTGCTACCCATAAGCTTCCTCAGATCCCTAAATGGCATACATTTTATACTGATGTCTGTTTTGTTATTCAGAACCCATTCACATCTCAGCATTTTGAAGCTCGAAGCTGCAAAGTGCTCCACATTTAAAATGCAAAATATTAACAAGAACTTACAAAAACAGAGAACACTTATTAATGTTTTATTAGGCAAATGAAAATAGAATACACCACTAACTCTAGATTTCATAAAAGAACAGGGAAGTACAACTAATTATGTTCTCTATTCATCTTATTAACATTATTCTACAGCCTCTAGCTTACCAACTAAATGCACTCCACAGGATTGAAGCTGAACAAAGGTGTATATGCACCTGTAAAAATGCAGCCTTTTAAAATATAAAGTTGTAGCCTTCTTAAATTTAAAGTTGATTGCACTCCCTATAGAGATAAAAGTGCATACAAGGGTTAGTGTAATCGATAGATAGATAGATAGATAGATAGATAGATAGATAGATAGATAGATACACTATATTGCCAAAAGTATTGGGACACCCCTCCAAATCATTGGATTCAGGTGTTCCAATCACCTTCATGGCCACAGGTGTATAAAATCAAGCACCTAGGCATGCAGACTGCTTCTAAAAACATTTCTGAAAGAATGGGTCGCTCTCAGTAGCTCAGTGAATTCAAGCGTGGTACCGTGATAGGTTGCTGCCTGTGCAATAAGTCCATCCATGAAATTTCCTTGATACTAAATACTCCACAGTCAACTGTTCGTGGTATTATAACAAAATGGAAGCAATTGGGAACCACAGCAACTCAGCCACAAAGTGGTAGGCCACGTAAAATGACAGAGCGGGGTCAGAGCATGCTGAAGAGCACAGTGCGCAGAAGTTGCCAACTGTCTGCAGATTCAATAGCTACAGACCTCCAAACTTTGTGTGGCCTTCCGATTTGCACAACAACAGTGCGTAGAGAGCTTCATGGTATGGGTTTCCATGGCCGGGCAGATGCATCCAAACCTTACATCACCAAGTGCAATGCAAAGCTTCGGACGCAGTGGTGTAACGCACGCCGCCACTGGATTATAGGGAAGTGAAGACGTGTACTTTAGAGTGATGAATCATGCTTCTCTGTCTGGCAATCCGATAGATGTATCTGGGTTTGGTGGTTGCCAGGAGAAGAGTACTTGCCTGACTGCATTGTGTCCGGTGTAAAGTTTGGTGGAAAGGGGATTATGGTGTGGGGTTGTTTTTCAGGGGTTGGGCTTGGCCCCTTAGTTCCAGTGACGGGAAATCTTAAGACATCAGCATACCAAGACATTTTGGACAATTTCATGCTCCCAACTCTGTGGGAATTTTTTTTCGGATGGCCCCTTCCTGTTCCAACATGACTGCGCACCAGTGCACAAAGCAAGGTCCATAAAGACATGGATGAGCGAGTTTGGGGTGGAGGAACTTGACTGGCCTGCACAGAGTCCTGACCTCAACCCGATAGAACACCTTTGGGATGAATTAGAACGGAGACTGCGAGCCAGGCCTTCTCGTCCAACATCAGTACCTGACCTCACAAATGCACTTCTGGAAGAATGGTCAAACATTGCCATAGACACACTCCTAAACTCTTCTTCCCAGAAGAGTTTACGCTGTTATAGCTGCAAAGGGTGGGCCAACTCAATATTAAACCCTAGGGGCTAAGACTGGGATGCCATTAAACTTCATGTGCGTGTAAAGGCAGGCGTCCCAATACTTTTGGCAATATAGTGTAGATAGATAGATAGATAGATAGATAGATAGATAGATAGATAGATAGATAGATAGATAGATAGATAGATCTGAAAATAAGCCCTTAATTTTAAATAGATTTATGTATATGTATGTCATTTTTTTCTGATGATTTATGTTCACCAATATGAACATAAATCCAAAGCTGGCCGAGCGGCTGGCCAAGGGGCCGAGCGACAGCCTGCTTCTGACAGCTGGGCGGAGCCAGCCGTTGTTATGAGTGTTATGTTTAGTTTATATGCAACTCTATGATTCATCTCTGTGGCACTTGTTTCTTGTGATGTTTTGTTGATGCTAGAGATGCCTTTTTGCAGTGCAAACTAGATGAAAAGAGTAGCTGCATGACCACATTCTGGACTCCTTGGGGCAGAAAAAGATGGCTCAAACTGCCATTTGGAGTCTCTGTAGCACCAGAGGTATATCAGCGAAAGCAGCATGAACTATTATGTGGGCTCCATGGAATTGAGCCAATAGCTGACAACATTCTCATAGTTGGCTGTGGTGATACAGATGAAGAAGCTGCGCATGACCATGATGAGAAGCTAATAGCACTACTGGAACTACTGGAGGCAGGTGAGGCTGAGGGGGTGATTTACTAACCTAAACACACACATACACCAAGTGTGTGTGATTTTCACACAGCAAAACGTATTTATCAACCAAAAAGTCTCTAAAAGCATATTTCCACTGCATAAATCATGCACATGATGCATATATAATGCTGCTTCACAGTTTAGACAAAAATGGTTAGCTCATGCATTTACATTCCTGCATTCATCAACGCA
>NW_017307426.1:330245-386026 GCF_000935625.1 Nanorana parkeri | reverse complement strand
TAAAGAAATTGCAGTTCAAGGTGCAAGAAGTCCATTTCCATGGACATATCCTGTCCTCACAAGGCTTAAAAGCAGACCCTGATAAGATTAGAGCCATTGTGGACATGCCACAGCCTGGCGATGCCAAAGCAGTACAGCGTTTTATTGGCTTTGTCACATATCTAGCTAAATTTCTACCACACTTGTCTAAGGTGTGTCAGCCGTTAAGAAGACTTCTGGATAAGGTTGCAGTTTGGCACTGGCTTCCCAAACATGACCAGGCAGTGGAGAAAATAAAACAATTGGTCACCGCCGCTCCTGTGTTGAAATATTATGATGTCACAAAACCTGTTACAATACAAAGTGATTCAAGCAAGAATGGCCTAGGATGTTGTCTATTGCAAGATGAGCAGCCAGTTGCATATGCATCCAGAGCTCTTTCATCAGCCGAGCAAAATTATGCTCAAATTGAAAAAGCCAAAATTATGCTCAAATTGAAAAAGAATGTTTAAGCATTGTGTTTGCCTGCCAGCGTTTCCATCACTATCTTTATGGCCGGGATACAATCACGCCGGAAAAAGATCACAAACCACTAATAGCCATATTTAAAAAGCCCCTTTTGTGTGCTCCTAAGCATTTAGGAGCATTTGAAATCAGCTGATGTACGGCTGAAATCAGCCGTACCAGCCTGAAGTGAATAGCCGAACAGTGTTCGGCTCACTTCACTTCAGGTCGGTCATTCACTCGGCTGCCTACGGCAGCTTAGTGAATAGACCCCATAGTTTCAGTGAAATAAAATGTTACAATTGGCAGTAAAGTAAAAATGAAAGGAGTGATTTAAAAGAAATTAATTACTGATTTTGCCTGCTCCAAAATTTGGCTGAAATTAGACTCTAAATTTGTCATATTTTCTTCTTAGGCAAAATTTCCTTGGAAAAAATATACCTTTTTTTAAAAAAGCCTTATTATGTTGCTTTGCAAACTTTTGTTTTTGTGTTTACTCTTTCTATCAAACATATGCTGATATATAGGAATTGATCGATTTTAATAGGTAACTTCTGAAAGCAGAGTACAGAGATTGAAATTTTGTCATTCACAACCTGTAATAAGAACTTTGGTCTGATGTCTGTATTTTCTGTAAACTTATTTGAAATGTACTCTCTTGTCTTCCAGGTATAAAAAGACCAAGTAATCTCAGTGAATCAACAAAATTAATTCCTTCAGCTTTTACTGTGTCAATTGCATAATCCATCCATGTCTTTCTTGGTCAGTGTCTTGATTTTCTTTCTTCGTCAGAAGTGCATCATCTATCTTAGCCCTTGTATTTTACCCATTTTTCAAATGAAGCTTTAGCAGCTCTGACTCTGTACAATGGCTTTCTCAATGGTATTTCCAACACCAGCTGTTTCATTACTGCTGACTCCCTCTGTTCACTGCATCCTGTGGGTTGTCACATTTATCATTCTAAAAGTTTCCATTTTGCTGTTTCAAGGTTTCTTTCAACCTGTCTTTTCTACAGTACAATACCCTCTTTTGCGAGTCTTTTCTATTAACACTTTAAAATAAGTTGTTTGAAAGTAGTGATGCTGTGTAATATACTTCTCCACAAGAAAAATGAGAATTCAACATTTTTACATGAGGGGTAACCTCACCTACTAGATGTAAAAATAACATTACCCAGAAGTCATTCTTCTTTAGAAGAGCGACAATAAAGAATGAGTTGGTTTGAAATTGTCAGTTCTATAGTTATCTTGACTATATTCATGACAATTTGTTAATTGTGCAGTAAATCATTTCTTGCCCCCCATCAATTCTTGTCCCATTATTAGCTGGATTCCCAAATTCTTAGCAGATTTGGTAAATCTAGACATAAACATTCAGGAGCAGAGATAAAATAAGTGATTTTATTAAAAATGATTTCCCCACAAAATTACTGCTTTTGAGTTTATGAAACTTTTATTAAAATTAGCTTTTACTATAACTATGTTGGGCTGCATAGACAACATTTGCTTAAAAACATTTAACATTGTGAAAACGTATGTTGCTTGGCAAGGCCTGTGACACTGCCCAAGCCACCCCTAGCAGCTGTGGTAAAATTTGGGGGATAGCAGTACAAAATATGGGGATAAAAGTTTAATGGCTTTAAGGTGCCAGGCCCACAGGAGAGTAAATTATAGTAAGATGGTTGTCCAAATAATAAGTGCAGACTGGACAATGCATTGATAATAAATTGACAATCCTAACAATACATGGGCAACATGCTGGCACGTATTACAAGATGTGGACTACAAACAGACAATTTTAACAATGCGGGGGAAACAAAAGGACAATTATTGTAATTCACAGGGAACTAATAGACAATTGTTAGAATATGCAGTCAACAAAGTGGCAATTATGACAATGCCCAGGCAAGAGTGTATAATCATGACAATATGCGGGCAATAGACAAGTGATTGTGACAATACAAGGGTAACAAATAGGCAATTGTTATAATATGCAGGCCACAATAGGGAAAAACTACAATATGTGGAGATGTAATGGGCAAACATAAAAATATACAGACAAGAAATGGGTAATATTGACAATATGCAGGCAGCAAAAAGGCAACCATTAAAATATGCAAGAAACAAACAATAAATACACAGGTAATAAATCAATAAGCACCCTTGCTGTCTCTCCCCACTCTCTCTCCTGGCTGTCTCTACTCTCTCCTAGCTGTCTCTCTTCTCTCCCTCCGCTGGCTGTCCCTGCTCGCTCCCTCCCCTGGCTGTTTCTACTTTCTCTCCCCTGGCTTTTTCTCCTCACTCTCTCTCTCCTGCATATTCTCCACAAAAAAATTGTCATGTGGCACTGGAGTGTTCGGGTTTCACTTGAAAGAAAGCCTATCTGAGCATAACACGGAAACAGCAATAGTGGGCACTTTGTTTTTAGTTACTGAGACGGTGGAGAGATCACAAAGATCTATCTGCGACTGGCTCAGCGGTATGGAGTGCAACAGCACTTTTCACTTACATTCCTCACATATCAGCCGCAGCCCTCAGTGCCTGGGAAGCTGCGAGGGAGTGTGGCTGTGGCTTCCCATCCAACCAGGAAGCCGGGCGGGTGGTAACATGACCACCTACCAGGCTCCCTGATTCATTACTGCACTCCTGCTGGAAGAGGTAAGAGACAGTTGAATAGATGGGAATCTAGGATGCCTCAGGTCCACATGCCCTTGGCACTGGGAGGGAGCTTCTCCTGGGTCCCCCCTGGAAAAGACCCTTGTCCCTGTGCTGATGGGGACAAGGGCCTCTTACCCACAAGCCCTGGGGTTTTGGTTGTGGGGGTCTGTGGGTAGGGGGACTTATTTGGATCGGGGTACCCCCTTTAATAAAAGGAGCACCAAGAGGTTGCCCCCCCTTGTGAATGAGCAAGGGGTACATGTACCCCTACTCATTCCCTAAAGGGTTAACAGTGAAATGAAAAGAAGCACACCAGACTTTAATAAATGATCCTTTTACCCGACCGCATGTGTCAAACTCCTGACGCGAAATTATTCATCTGACAGATGCCAGCATAATATAAACAATTGGGCGGTGCTAGCAATTACATCACGGCTAGCTCCACCCAACTGTTTACATTTGGCCAGCACCTGTCAGAGTCTTCCCACAAGTCCTGTCCCGACCATTTAAAACAAGTGGGTGGAGCACAGGGTAAGGGGCCCAACACTGAACCTTGGGGACACCACTAACAACCACAGACCATTCAGAGTATGAATCATTGATCACAACTCTCTGAATAAGGTAGGCAAACTCTGGCCTTCCAGATATGGTGAAACTTCAAATCCCATAATGCATATGCCTCTGGGAGTCATGCCGGTGGCTGTCAGAGTCTTGCATTGTCTAATGGGATTTGTAGTTCCACAGCAGTTGAAGGGCCAGAGTTTACTTACCTGTTTTCTAAGGCATATTTTTTTGTTACAGCATGGAAAGCAGCTTGGAGGCTGGGGAGATGGAATAGGAGATACCACCCACACAGGAAACACAGTCAACTACTAGCACCATCTTTTGTGCCATCCCCTTGCCATAGAGGAGTAGTTACCATCCCAAATTTTGGCCGCTATTTGGCCTAGCCAATTATGGGTAGCAAGAGGGAGGATGACAGGCCTTGATTTCCAGCACATGCTGGACATTATGGCAAACATACCCAACATAATGGAAGGAAATCGGTTGGCGGAAATTACTTTTACCAAGAGTTTGGAGGGACTCATGAAATGAGTACCTGTTGACCTCCTGGCAGATATGCAGTCTGGGGTGATTAGATACATCGCCACATTAATACCACCATCTTCCCACCCAACATCACCTTTTGGTCCATATGCATACTACCCCACCCCTCTACCAACAACATATTTTAACTCTCCTCTGCCACCGCCATTTTTCAACTTACATCAACTCCATTTTTCCATGCACTGTAGTACCACCCCTACACTGCCCAAGCATTTTACCTTAGCCATCAACAAATTGGATCCCCAGGACACAGGTGCAACAACCTCCCACCACTCCACTTCCTCAAACCCTCTTTTCTCACAAACCCAACTTTAATGGCATCCCAGTCTTAGTCCGTAGGGTTCAATATTGAGTTGGCCTACCCTTTGCAGCTATAACAGCTTAAGGTTTAGGAGTGTGTCTATGGAAATGTTTGACCATTCTTCCGTGGATCCGTCGACGGAAGATAAAGTAACAGATACTTGGTTATTTTCAACGTACCATCATTAATTTTCGCAGTTTGATTTCAAGAACCTGATTCCTTCCATAAGCACACTCCGAACTGAGACATTGTATAAATAGGACAAACTGACCTCGGGAAATTGTATGCCTAAAATAATCCCACTCTATTAGGGTGGATAGATAGCGGTCTTTTTATTTGGCCGTTATATATATATTTTTTGTTGGACTCTGCCGTTCATCTAATAATTTCTTCCTCTGTTATATAACCTTGTTATATTTATATAGTTTATAGTGATTCACATAATTATCACATATATTTACACAGGTGACATTCAGATTATATATGTGCTGTTTTCACTAATACCATCATGTAGTAGAGATCAAATAATTATAAGATGAGATAAGGTTTAATAATTGGTATTATTCACTTGCATGTTTATTTAATATATATTTAATTATTTATTTCACTCTATGATATAAATCACTTATGTGTTTTAAAGATTACATTATCAGAATGAAATATTGAAACAAAATCGCACGTAAGAGATTTCAACCAAGCGCAACATACTAGTTCACATCTGATCACACTGATACACATTGTTGCAGCTGGTACTTTAATTTAATTTAATTTTATTCACCTTCCTAGCGCAGTCAATTTTGGATAAACATTCTTCCAGAACCGCAATTGTGAGGTCAAGTACTGATGTTGGACGAGAAGGCCTGGCTCGCAGTCTCCGTTCTAATTCATCCCAAAGGTGTTCTATGGGGTTGAGGTCAGGACTCTGTGCAGGCCAGTCAAGTTCCTCCACCCTAAACTCGCTCATCCATGTCTTTATGGACCTTGCTTTGAGCACTGGTGCGCAGTCATGTTGGAACAGGAAGGGGACATCCCCAAAATGTTCCCACAAAGTTGGGAGCATGAAATTGTCCAAAATGTCTTGGTATGCTGATGCCTTAAGATTTCCCTTCACTGGAACTAAGGGGCCAAGCCCAACCCCTGAAAAACAACCCCACACCGTAATCCTCTTTCCACCAAACTTTACACCTGGCGCAGTGCAGTCAGGCAAGTACTCTTCTCCTGGCAACCGCCAAACCCAGACACGTCTATCGGATTGCCAGACAGAGAAGCACGATTCATCACTCCAAAGTAAATGTCTCCACTTCTTTAGCGTTCAGTGGCGGCATGCTTTACGCCACTGCACCTGACACTTTGCATTGCATTGGTGATGTAAGGCTTGGATGCAGCTGCTTGGCCATGGAAACTGGTTCCATAAAGCTCTCTACGCACTGTTGTTGTGCCAATCTGAACGACACACAAAGTTTGCAGGTGTGTAGCTATTGATTCTGCAGACAGTTGGCGACTTCTGTGCACTGTGCGCTCCTGCATGGTCTGACCCCGCTCTGTCATTTTACGTGGCCTACCACTGCGTGGCTGAGTTGCTGTGGTTCCCAGTTGCTTCCACTTTGTTATAATACCACGAACAGTTGACCGTGGAATATTTAGTAGCAAGGAAATTTCACGGATGGACTTATTGCACAGGCGGCAACTTATCACGGTACCACACTTGAATTCACTGAGCTCCTGAGAGCGACCCATTCTTTCACAAATGTTTGTAGAAGCAGTCTGCATGCCTCGGTGCTTGATTTTATACACCTGTGGGCATGGAGGTGATTGGAGCACCTAAATCCAATGATTTGGAGGGGTGTGTCCCAATACATTTGGGAATATAGTATATAGTGTAGTGTATGTAGTGTATAAAGAAAATTCTTTATTCAGCCTCCTGGCTTTCACTTGCATGCATTATAGCTATGGCCTCTCACCTCAGGCCCCTGTCTGTTTCTCCTCCAGACAACTAAAAACAACTCTGATTATTCTCAGCTGCACTGGCTCCCATCCTAACTGTTAACGTGCCCATACACTGCACGATTCTCGTACGAGAATCGCGGGAAATCCCGTGATCGTACAATAATTGTGCAGTGTATGGAAGGCGTGCAACGGTTTCTACTGTATGGTCACACAACTTTTGTATTTCGAGCATGTTGGAAAACCAGCCGAGAATCGTACGATTTTTGGCTGGTTTTTAACATGATCGAGAGATGACTGCCGAACGGTCCGGTGTGTGCACGCGCACACTGCCCGTTCAGCATTGCAGTCATCGGAAGCCCGCCCCTCAGGGGGGTGGGCTTGCAATGATCGCAAGTACGATCTGCCTGTCCAAGATGTGCAGACCGTACATTTTTTTAAGTACTTTACAACCCTCGCAAGACAAAAGTCTTGCGAGGGTTGTAAAGTGTATGGCCACCTTTAGGTGGAGCCCTCTTGGCCCCTTGGGTTGAGGCCTCCTCTGTCTCCAAGGGGGAGCCCTGAATACAAGCCAGCAGCCATACCATAAGGGCTGTGCACAGCTGCACAATCAATGGGTGCTGGTTAACACCAAAACATGGAGCCAAGGTTTCAGGCTTCATCCCACCAAAGTCTCTACAAAGCCTCTAGGTTCCAGAACCTGACCAGGGTTTAGTAATCATGGAGAAAACTGAAAAGTCAGGACAGGATGTCTTCCCTCATACCATCCTTCGTTAACTTGTTTTAACCACTTCAGAGCATGACATAGGACATACATCCAAAATTCTGAAGGGGTTTATAATGATCTTAAATGGCCAAGTATATATTCTCAGAAATGGATTATGGACATGAAGATCCACCAAGTGTTTAAATTATAAAGCTATTCAATATTTTATACCCTTTTTAAACTATTTTGATCTTTTAATTTAAGTTAAAACCGATCTGCAAATTGAACTGCTATTAATAGAAGGGCCAGTACCATGGGATGGTATCACAAATCTGTGTTAGGGATGTACTTGTCCCTAGTAATGTATTGAGATATGTAAAGCTATTTCAAGGAAATCTAAAAGTAATTAAAAGTGATTTCAAAGTAAATAGGAAGAAATAGTATTGCAAATGTAGTTTGTTTTATAAACTTGTTGTTTTTAATTGATTTTGGCAAAGCCATGAGCATGATTTGTCCTTGCCAGTTTGTGTTTGCTTGTAGTTAAGTAAAATAGTTATAGTCAGGAGAATATTTGGCATTTATGCTGTCCTAGAAAAACATGAATGAAGTATCCTCCACATTTCTAATCAACTATTTAACATGATTATACGTGTAAAAATCCAGAGTCAGCATTGGAGGCCAGTTGCTGTTTGCTTTATATACAGAGGCTCAGTAGCCAGTTACTCTTCATCTTACAGACAAGAGGAAAGTACTGCATCTTTGGGGATTTTGAAAAAATTTCTATGGTAGACAAGCCAAAAAATTAATTATAAAGATAAGTAAACAAATGTCACACCTGCTGTTGGAGCTGATTATGCCCCCTTTTTACCTTTTTGTCCTAAGCATTTCCTGAAGTATGATAAATAAGGGGTGATTCTTGGTCACTGAAATTCTACCAGGACTCTGTAGAATATTAAAGGGATTTCTAGTTGCATTGTACTAACAAAGCTCATCCCCTCCTACCCCTAGAGTGCCTATGTATTGTAGTGCTACCATAAAGATACTTTTTTTTACCATTATCCCAACTATATCTGCTTGATTGGATGTAAAGTGATATCAAAGTAAAAATGTATTTAAGCTATCTCAAATTCTGATTAAACCACTAACAGGGCTATTCACAAAAGGGTGAAGAGTTTGGAGAAGGTAGGAGAAGTGAACAATCTAGGACAACATAGCTGAACTGGAAAGTGAGCTGAATTGGAGAATTTTTCCAAATCAGCTATGTCCTAGATTGTTCACTTCTCATGCCTTCTCCAAATTCTTCACCCTTTTGTGAATAACCTTGTAAGAATTGATGCTACTCCTTGATTTCCTGTAGAATCACCTAGTCCCATGAGTGCTGGCCTTGATATTCTGTTTTAAAGGTGACTCCTTTCGCTTGCAAGGTTTCTATAGATCCACCCATGTGTGTGTTAGTCAGCTGTGTGTATCTCTACAAACACACAGGCACAGCAAGGCACAGCAAGGCACAGCAAGGCAAGCCAGTCCTCTGCTCCCCACTTCTCCATTCTCCAAGCTAGCAGATGGACAGTTGTACTGTTCCTTGTGATCTTGTACTAGACTGGAAGTTCAGGGAAGTGGAGCTGAGAGGTTTGGAGCCAGCTGTTTGAAAACATGATGACTGTAATTGCTTAACCTAAAATGTAAAGACATACTTTGTGTAAATAAAAAAAGTGTTTTTACTACTTAAAGCCAGTTGAGTACTTTATATCATATGGATGTCTAAGAAGAATATATGTGTACATAGGTGTTTCTTTTTCAATGTTAATCATATATGCAAGAGAAACATTATATAAGCATAGGCAAGCCTTAAATCATGGATAATGGGCTGTGGAAAAGGCACAGCAGCTCCCTCAGTCCCTGTTTTATTTTAATTCCTCATCTTCATGGTACTCAACAGAGAAAGCTATTATGTTGATGGGGACAAGTAACGTATCACCACATCCTTGGCCTGGTAGGTAGGAATCTGGAAGCCCCCATCAATATAGTGGGGCCCTAGATATTCAGCCTGCCCCCTATGTGAGTGAGTAACCAGGGGTACTATGTACGCCTTACATAGGGGCCCCATAGGGGGGGTGGCCCATATATCTGGGGCCCCTCAATGTTATGTTAAATGGTAAATAAAAACACAGACACTGGGGAAAAAAACTACTTTATTAAAAAATAATTTAACAATGTACCACAATGTAAATTAAATTTTGTCATCCAGCCATATAGATCCAACGTCAATCACAAGCAGAGACGTCTCAATAAACTGCAGACAGGATGACCTGTGCCGCCAGGGAATATCCAATTTTTTCACCTGTTAGATCAAATTGAACAATGCTTTATAGGAGTTTGTTGCCTTCCTCTGGATCAACGGTGGGTAACTGTGGAGATAACGTTCTGTTTTAGGTTTTTCTTTTTCTCTTATCTCTATGGACATAATGTGTCTTTTTTCAACCTGACTAAGAAACGATGTAACCATGATCTTCTCTAGCCGCTACTCTGGTCATAAATGACAGCTGCTTGGCCGGCTGCTGAATGTAAACAAAACTGGCCAGGCATCCTAGGTAATGTCAGTGACCATATTTGTCACACAGTATAAAGATCTGGTATGGATCTTGAGGGGGAGCTCATGCCAATTTTACAAATGGGTGTAGGTCAGGGAAGGATCTGTCATTTAGGCATCCCCTATGCATGTTATTTAAAGTATTTCTAATGTTGCCCCTTAAGCCACATTAAAAGACCCTCTCCCCACCAAACAGCATTTACATTGGTACATATCCCCCTTGGCAGTGGCAAGCTACCCATGCACTTTTTGAACAAAAGTTTTGAAATTGGCCCAGAACAAGATTACAAGGTTCAGCTTCCATAGCAATCAATGGGGTTCACTGCTATGTTTGGGATTCATGAATTTCCCGCTGGGTTCAGCAAACGTCCAGTTAACCAAACTTTTCTTGGCTTGCTCATCACTATCCAACACATTACAATAATTTTTGACCGCAAACGACACAGAGAGTCTCCCCACTTAGTGTGCGAGAAGCTCACAAGTGCACTATATAGGAGAATTCATTCTAAAGGACTTGAAACTCAAAAAAGCCAGTCAATTGCAGATCAATATTCAGTTGAACAAAAATTGAAGGTCTAGAGAGGACACATAAACAGACACTGATGGAACAAGCTTTGAAAAACCTGACCAACGCTAGACAAAATCCCAAGTTTTCAGGGCATTATGCCTGTGCAACAGTATGTATTACAAAGAGGGCAACAAAGGAGGGGATATTGCTATATAGTGCTCTGAGGTCCCAGAAAACTAGAGCCATTATCAGAAGTATCAAACACAGCAAGGGCCAGACTACACGGAATCCTCTCAAAATTGTGTTTTTCACTAATATTACACATCTATCTATAATATATACCAAAGCACACACTTGACATAAGCACTTGCAATGGAAACTGGAAATAGCCTACTTCCTTCATAAAGCTGCTATGCCATCCCTAGATGAAAGCACAGCTGAACTACAAGATAGGTCCATAATATCCAAGGAGTTTCACACTGCTATGAAGCAAGTGAAACCCAGGAAGAGTCCAAGATTCAGTGGGCTTTCATCTCAATATTACAAACTGACTATACAGAATGCAACATACAAAGTAAAAGCATTTTCAAACGATGTGTTATTTTTCATAAGGGATACTACCAAAACACTGCCCAATCTGATTGCAATTGAATGTACCCACTTTGCTACAGAAGCAATTTTTTTTTATTTTTTGCACATGTTAAAATCTACATTTTTGGCTCGAAAATGCTTGAATCCTCTAAAATATTATCTATTTTGTAAGAGCAAACTTCCTGTGGAATAAAAAGATGGTAATTGCATTTTTATGTCTCATGATATTTGCACAACTATCAAATCTATATTTTCAATTAAAAAAAACACTAAAATGTATTTTAGTTCATACAAACACATATAATCCCCATTTCCTTTGTACAAATAAAATATGAGATTGTGTTGAGTAAATAGATACTAAGAATGTCAAGCCTCAAAACTGCACCACAAAATGGTAAAAAAAATGACAGGAACCAAAAACCTTAATTGGTTGTTTAAATGTCTTTAAAGCTCTGTCAGAATAAAGAAAAAAGACACAGCGGGGTTTTTCTCCTTGGCGGCCGGGAGCAGGAGACTCCCGGGCCGCCAGGGAGAGTCAGATGCTTGGAGATCAGTGTCCCTGGTTAGCAACCAGGGACGCTGATCTCTCTGAAAGTGGCCCGGAGCCAGCCGTCAGAAGCAGGCTGTCGGCCGGCCAATGGCCGGCCGCTCGGCCAGCTTCATCTTTCAGCACGGCTCAGCGCTCGACTGAGCCGCTCGGCCGTGATCGGGAGCTGTACGGGCTATTGTGAATAGCCGTACAGCACCCCCTCGGTTCTCCTGAACCGAAGGGGTCCTGGTGCCGAAGCTAGCCGAAGGATCGGCCGAAGCTACGGCCAGATCCTTCGGCAGCTTTGTGAATAGACCCCTATGTTTTTGAAGCAAAAACAAATCTTACCTCAGTCAGACCTTAACTTTTGGGCTGCAGAAAAAAGTATACCCTAGTGGTTCTACTTTCCAGGTAAACATTTCCGCCCTGGAGGTATCTGCTTATAGGTGGGATCTCACAGTTTAAAGCCTTAGTTCTAGAAAAAAGAAAACATATGCTTTTTTTAGGAGCTCAGGCCAGACTGATACCCTACACATTAACATTAGGTGGGAGAGGGACCTCCAAATTACTTATTACATTCTCACATAAGCATTTGCAAGATATATGTTCTCTGACCCTCAAAAGTGCACAACTGCCTACATCAATAACAAGGCAGTATAGGCTGTTCACTGAGCAAAGTAACTTTTCGCTTTGCAAGGAATTTTTTTAGTAAGCTTAGTGAATATGGTGAAGATTCACTTGGCAAAGAATACCCAATCGTGTTCAAGGAGAAATTTTAAACAAATTGATTTTTGCTTGCAAATAATGGATAATTTAAGTCAGCACAACTTCCCCTAATTCACTAAGCTAAGTGAACAGGCTGTACTTCTTTAGTAAATAATTCAAAATGTCTTTGTGTCATGTTGGTAGACATGTAATGCTTTGAAAATATTATAAAGATGTCTCCCTCTTTTGAACCCCCCCTCCTCCATCATCTCTTTACTCTCAATACTTTTTACTTTGCTTCTCCTACAGTTGTAACTCATTCCCAGCATCTCCCATTTATGTTCCTAGTAGACATGTGCGCCGGCAAAAAATGTCTTTAATTTAGTTTTGCTTCAGATGTTTTCTTATTTCGTTTTTCGGGATTTGGGCCCTGATAGTCAATTCAATTCGGTACTCGGATTTGGGTATATCAGAAGTTTGGTTAATTTCGGATGAGTAAATGAGAATTACAAAAGTAAATTTTTTGCAGAAATGTGACATTAAATGTCTACTTTGTTTCTGTTTAACTTTTCACAGTTCACAGAAACAATTAAAAAAACAGTGTGGGGTTCCCCTCCCCTATTCATACTAGACCCTTTAGGTCTGGTAGGAATGTTAGGGGTACCCCGATGTAACCCCCCCCCAAAAAAACAGCATGCGGTTACCCTGACAATGAATACCAGACCCTTTAGGTCTGGTGGGGATTTTAAGGGGCACCCTAACACCAAAACAAATTGACAAAAAAAGTGGAGTCCCCCCAAAATCCTTTACCAGACCCTCAATTCGAGCAGCAGCCTGGCAGAGCAGGAAAGGGGGGAAATGAGCGAGCCACCCCTCCCTGCACCATACCAGGCCACATGCCCTCGGCATGCAGATGGGGACAAGGGCCTCTTCCCCACAACTCTGGCCCAGTGATTGTGGGGGTCTCTGGGCAGGAGGGCTCATCTGCATCTGAGTAACCCCCTTTTATAAAGGGGGCACCCAGATGCCACTCCCCCTTGTGAATGAGTAAGGGGTACTTTAACCCGTACTCATTCACTAAAGTGTAAAAAACAATGGCAGCTGTCACAGAATGCAGAAAGGTATTTAACTATTAAAATAATCAACAATAAAAAAACAGCGTGGGGTTCCCCTACCCTATTCATACCAGACCCAACACGAGTTTTTGACAATTCCTTCATTTAAGAAGAAATGTCCCATGATGTCAATCCAGTGACAATCAGGTCCTCCAGTGATGTAATCCGAAGCCGCCAACCTACAAAAATAAAAAATACCCAACAAAAACAAAAGAAACAATTGCCGCTCTCTGCCCAATGCAATGTTTACATCAAGCAGTGGGCGCAGCATTTACATCAGGCAGTGGGTGGAGAACTTTCTCTCTCAAATTCTCTTTTCTGCAAGAGCAATAGCCATTCTGCTATTGGCTATTTTAAATTGTAATAGAAAGATGGCTATTGCTCCACCCCCTGCCTTCTGTCAATCAGCAGAGGAGCAGACCTGAGGGAGAACTTTCTCTCTCAGGTCCACTCCTCTGCTGATTGACAGAAGGCAGTGGCAGGCAGCCATTTTGCTATTGCAATTTAAAAAAGCCAATAGTAGAATCGCTGCCTCCCACTGCCTTTTGTCATTCTGCTATTGGCTATTTTAAATGGCAATAGCCAATAGCAGAATGGCTGCCTTTCACTGGCCTTCTGTCAATCAGCAGAGGAGCGGAACTGAGAGAGAAAGTTCTTTCTCAGGTCCACTCCTCTGCTGATTGACAGAAGGTAGGGGGCGGAGCAATAGCCAGCCTGCTATTGGCTATTTCAATTTAAAATAGGGAATAGCAGGCTTCGTTTAGTTGTGCCCACTGCCGGATGTAAACAATACATCGGGCTGAGAGTGGCGATTGTTACTTTTGTTTTTGTCAAGTGGTTTTTTTTTGGTAGGTCAGCAGCTTCAGGTTTCATTGCTGGAGGACCTGATCGTTGCTTGATTGACATTGTGGCAAATCTTTTTTTTTACATAAAAAAAATTATCGAAAGCTTGTGTTTGTGTTTTTTGTCCAAATAAAGGATTTTATTCTAAGGTGTTGTGTGTTTATTTCCTTTCTTTAACCCTTTAGTGAATGAGTAGGGGTACAAGTATCCCTTACTTATTCACAAGGGAAGGGGGTGGCATCTGGGTGCCCCTTTATGAAAGGGGATACCCAGATGCAGATGACTCTCCCGCCCGCAGACCCCCACAACCACCGGGCCAGGGTTGTGGGGAAGAGGCCCGTGTCCCCATCAGCATGGAGACAAGGTGCTTTTCCAGGGAGTCCCCCCTGGAAAAGCACCCTCCCAATGTTGAGGGCATGTGGCCTGGTATGGTGCAGGGAGGGGGGTGCTCACTCGTTCCCCCTTTCCTGCCCTGCCAGGCTGCTGACCAGATTAAGGGTCCAGTAAGGGGTTTTAGGGGACCCCACTTTTTTCAAATTTTGGGGAATTGGGATTCCCCTTAAAATCCCTACCAGGCCTACAGGGTCTGGTATTAATTGTCTGGGGAACTGCACACTGTTTTTTCTTTTTTTACATCAGGGGTCCCCCCAACATTCCTACAAGACCTAAAGGATCTGGTATGAATAGGCAAGGGGAACCTTTTTTTATTGATTATTTCAATAGTTAACCTCTTGCCGTCCGTCCGTTTTTTTACTAAGGTCCAGATGCATTTGGGCCGATTTGTCAGGACCGGGAATTTCGAACAAACAGGATTTTTCATGAAACAAAAGTTGTGGTGAATCTGAACCTCATACCTACTTTATAGTGACAGGTGGGTCTTTGATTCTTAACCTCTTGCCGTCCGCCCGTAGTAAAAAAACGGACGGACGGCACTGCTACATCTGCGGGTTGCCGTCTCCAGACGGAAATTTTTTTCCACTAGGGGGCGCGCGTGTCGCCTAGGGCCAATTTTGGGTATTATCGTTTTTTGAGGTTTCGCGCGCGCACGCAATTTTAAGGCTTGACATGTTTAGTGTCTTTTTACCTGACGTAAAGCAAATCATTTGGTGCAGCGACGCATGGGGTTTCTCAGCTGCCAATGGGATGTGCGGGATCCCTTGTGTGTTTCTGTACCTTTAAGGAGGTGGGGCGTCCTCCTGACAGGCCTGCACCCAATTTGATATCTTCTGCCCCATGTGCTCCAAGATGGAGACTCTCATAGTTTAGAGTTAGGACCGCACTATAAGAGGTGCCTTGGCGCGGCAGTGCGGCTTACACATCCTTTGCAGAAGACGTGTATCCAAACCTCTGTCATTGTCCTTAGTGGTGAGACAAGTTGTTTTACATGCTGGTTTGTGAGTGTGCCATGATGCCTTTTTATCATTTAATATAGGGGAAACTGTTTTTTTTTTTAAATTTCGGTAATTTTTCCTTAATATAGTAAAAAAATAAAACCCCCAGTGGTGAATAAATACCACCAAAAGAAAGCTCTATCTGTCCCCAAAAAAGGGTATAAAATTCATTTCAGTACAGCGCTGCATGACGGAATAAATGTCAGTTAAAGTACCGCAGCGCTGAATACTGAAAAATGGCCTGGATGGGAAGGGGGTTTAACACCGCGGATGTCAACTGGTTAAATACTTTTCTGCATTCTGTGACAGCTGTCAGCTTCATTGTTTACATTCAAGATACAGTCCAGATGTAGCAAAGCTCAGAACTGTTACATAATAAACACACAGATCTCAGCTTCTTTCTTTGTTTAATTTCTATAATATAATTCTGATACTTTGTTAACATTCAGTATATGTCCAGAATGTCAGTAAACTGCAGAGAAGCCGTTGAGCTGTAAATTACACATACATAGCACTTCTCTGTTTTGTTCCGAATGACATTCGTATGTATCTGAATTTTCGCTATCAAACATTCGGATTCATTCTGATTTGTGATTTCTGTCATTCTGAAATCCAGATGCATCCGAATGTCCAATTTTGCAGAAATACAGAACAAAATGAATCGCACATGTCTCGTTCCTAGACTAACCAGTCATATTTGGGCTTTATATACAGACATTCCTCACTTACCGACTTACCTGTTTTGCAACCGCTCGCACTTACGCCCGACCTCCGACCTTACGCGCGGGAACGTGGCAGCGTCAGTGTGATGTCTCGCTGGCAGAAGTGATGTGCTCCATTCTTCACCGCGGGTCTCGGTAAGTACTTTATTGCCCGATGTACAGTACACTGTTCAGTACTATACATCTGCAACACTATACAGTACTGTACTAATGCAGTACAGTATTGTATAGAGTTCCCCTCTTAACGACCAATTAGTTTAACGACCTGGTCGTAGGAACAGAACTCGGTCGTTAAGTGAGGAATACCTGTATACATATATTTATTTTTTGCATGAAGTTTTAAAAAAAAATTTATTTTGATTTAGTTATTACAATTAGTGCAGCCATCTCGTAAAAATATATGGCCAACCAACCATCAATTTAGGCTTCTTTTGGCCTATAATTGCACCTAATCTAGATAATTAATATTCACAGCAAAGTTATGGGAATGTTAAATTGCTAATTTTCTGTATATGTGGCACATTTATGTGGGTTATCTTCTACTGTAGAGATTGTTTTGTTTAAGATAAGCTAGATATATCCCTAAATTTTTTATTTTTCAGCTTTATAAAATATAAACAAGCTGCAGTAGATACAGAATTTTGATATTTTTTGAAACTGAAAGCTAAAACATAATATTGGTAGATGTTGCAAAGTTCTATATGATTTTGTTTTCTTTTCGCCAATAACAGGGTAGAACAAAACAATTTAATGTTCATTTAGCTCCCTCTGCCCTTACTAATTCCAGTGAAGTATTGTTTCATCCCTTTTGTGACTTATGATATTAGATAAGAGTACAGCAATTGTGTGGATGAAGCAGAAAACTGCTATTTTAGATTTAATATTTCAAAGATGGTATGGGCAAAAATACACAGTTTGAAAGGTATTCCCCTGTCAGTTTTGCTCACTCAGTAGTAAATGTCCTGTTTGATATTAAAAATCTGGTTGAATCCTGTCTTCTGAAGATTTACATATTCCTGAAATACTCAACTTAACAATATTGTACTGAGAATTGCATATGCCGGTAAATGAAACTGAAATAATTTTTCGATATAAATATTTCAAAGGAGGTTGGAAGCAGTAGATGCATAAATTGTGTCTGGTGGTAAAACATTTCCATAAATGAATGACTGATACAAAACATTTTTAGACTGTGTCTTGAAGTGTTTCTGATTTAAATCTAAAAGTACCAGAATTGTGTAAAACAGCTGCTATGATATCATGTTTGTGCTACATTTCCCTGTGTCATTAAGCCAACATCTAAGATGTAATATTTAGGATTCTGCTTTTGATCAAGCTATTGAAACCTTAAAATGAGACAAGTCTGTCTTTTCCCCTTGAACATTTTCTCAATGAACAAAACATTTATATGTAAAAATAAATATTTCATAAAACACTTTAAGCCTTACACAAAGTAATTTTGCTACCTGATATTTTTAGAAAAAAAAAATCAACGAATGCTCATGTTCAATGTTCATTAAAATTGTTAAAGCATTATATAAATGAAGCAAACTTGTTCCACGTATTAACAACATGAAAGCAAAAATATAATTTTAAGGGTAGACCACTAAATAGTTACTATTACATTTTATACCCTACTTCCAGATATTTTCTCCCAGACAGTTGTCATCAATGGAACATTCACCCTACATTCCTTTTGCAGTAGCAACTCAAAGTTTTATAAACCGTATACTGTATGAGCTAAATGACAGTAGAACACAATATCAGTCATTTTGCAAATAAGTCTATTTTTTGACACCTACAACTTAGTTTACTTTTCTCCATCCATTTTAAACTGAGATTGTATTAACTTAAAGGAGAACTATGAAGTGAGTGCTTTTCACTCACCTCATAGTTCTAGCCGACCTGTGACAATGAGACTTTCACAGGTCGGCTCAGTAGATCGGGAGGTGAGCGAACACATACCGGGTTCGCTTGCCTCTCGATCCTGTCACGGCTCTCTGCCGTGACAGGGGGAGGGGCTGGATTCCCCTCTCCCCGCTCCGATCTGCCAGCGCTGACTGGTGGAACGGACGGGGAGAGGGCGGGTACAGCTGGCTCTGCCTCTAGATAGGCAGAGCCAGCTGTCACTCACACAGCTGGTCGGATCCCGTCATCTAAGTCGGGATCCGCTCCGGCTGCGGCGTCTTAGTATACCGCGAGCTGTAGCTCGCGGTATACTGAGCTTAGGGTAACGGGAGGGCGCTAGTTTGTGTCCTCCCGTTACCCTAAGGAGAACTATGGGGGAAAACACTGACCCCATAGTTCTCCTTTAATGCAGAAATTTTGTTTATTTCTACCTCAAAAATCATCATCCTCACCCATTACTCAACTCCCATTCAAAAAGCCTCAGCAGGAGTGCATTGGGTAAAGATTGGTGGGCTGTGGTTTCTCCCGATTAGATTACATCGTCGTTACTAGTGATGAGCTTTAAGTTTGGTCTGAAAGGTTTTTGATGGAAATACAGGTTCGCACAAAACTTTGCTTGTTTAGGCATTTGTCTTTTTTAATGAAAGAATTTGTGAAGGGGTCTCTGAGTTTATTTAAATGTATCTCTTTCTGGATATGAGTAATAAGGGGTACTAATGTACATGGTATAATTTCCCTGGAACAGGTGGATATCTTGAGGTCCCCTTATTATAAACGGGGCTTCTAGATTCTGATATGCTCCTCATGTGGGGATGAGGCCCTTGTCTCCTCAAAATGGGGCAAGGTGCCTTGCAATGTGCCATTTTTCATAAAAGCATATGGTTCTTTAACGCATTACCCACGCCTGTTATTTAAAGAAATTTTTTTTTTCCCCAAATGTTGGCCCTGGAACTGCCTGAAAGAGCCCTTTACTCATTGAACAGTTTCTGTAAAATATTTGTTTGGTATGTACATGTCACTATCATGTACCCAGTTGGAGGCCCAATATGACAAGAGGGCTTCCCTGGTGGTCCACACAACCCTGGAGTAGAGCACAGGGAGTGAGAGAGCACAAGCTTGCTTGTGAAGTGCTTACACTGGAAGTGCCTCTGGGAGGATCAGACCAGAGGGCAGCTGTCCAGGACACAGCAACATAGCAGACTGGAAGCATGATCTTGACAGGCAGTCATTGGATGCCGAGGAGACAGATACCAAAGCAGGGTAGCAAGCAGCATCATGGTTAGGTGGCAGACTAAGGTCACACTGGGAAGGAGAAGAGAGAAGCCATGGTCAGCAAATAGTCAAGGAAAATAACAGGGAGTAGTTGAATCAACTGATGGGCTATGGGTTAAGTGTAACATACAATCAGCAGGTCAGCTCTATAGAAATATAAATGGGTGCACCCTAATAAATGTTACAATTTATTAATAATATTAAATAATATTGGAAAGTTGCAATGCAAAATCATTATGCATTATAAATTTAAAAAATCACTGGCATGATCCTTTGGCTAGCTTTGTGAATAACCCCATAGTCAAATTGGGTAATGTATTCCTTCATAAATGTGCAGAAGATTAACTCCCACTGAGTCCTGCTGCTGGAGCCTTTCCTGCCTTTGAAAAACCTTTTTTATTCATTTCGTTTGTTGAAACGAATAATTATGCTGTTTCAGATTCGGAGGCAACAAACCTCCAAATCCCAAAGTGCACATTTAAACAACAGAATGCCCATGAAGGCGGGGCACATGACGTCACATAACGCTGCGTCGGTCAAAGTCATACACATGTATAGGTGCCCCCATCTTGGATGGAATAAGATGACGGTGCCCATACTAAATGAATTACTATGTGCCCAGATATATTTTTCGGATATTCTGGGATATAATAATTAGAGGTGCACCGAAATGGAAATATCAAAACCAAAATGAAACCGAAATAAAAAAATTGTCAGGACAAAACCAAAGCCGTAAATGTTTTCTATTTTAAATGTTTCAAATTTTTTAAATATTTTATTTTTATTTATTTTTAATAAACTTTTAACATTTTTTATATTTATTTTTATTTTTTATTAAATATTTTTATTTTTTACTTTACTTTTAGGGGCTTCGGTGAAATATTAGGGGTCTAAATAGACTTTTAAAAGAGAAAAAGAGAATGAGGACACAAAGTCCTCAATCTCTTTTTCTGCAGCCCCAGTTATAAATGAACAGGAATCCTCCTTTGAGTGTTCCTGTTCATTGATAACATGAGGACATTGTGTGTTTACTATAACCACAGTTATGAATGAACAGGAGGTGATGTAGATCACTTCCCATTCATTCATAATTGAGGATATAGTCAACATGCTATGTCCTCAAATATGTACAAGTACTCAGCGATCACTGAGTGTTTGTACCGCTCTCCTTCCTGACATGCTGTCACAGGAGGCTAAACGAGCGGTGCAGGGAGGAGAGCTCAGCCTCCTGTGACAGCCCGGGCTGTCTCCGCCCCCACACCGCTCTGCCAGACTGTGACAGGAGGCTGAGCGGTGTGGGAGGAGAGACGCCAGCCGCTCACAGCGCTTTCCTCCCACAGCGCTCGGCTGGCTGTCACACTTTCTCTCCTCCCCGCTGGGACACAGAGCAGCGCCCAGCGGGGAGGAAAGAAAGCAGGGATGCGCCGCTGTATCGGCACAAAAATTGCACTTTCGGCATTTAGCCAAAAGTGCCATTTTCACCCGAAACATTTCGGCGGCCGATATATCGGTGCATCCCTAATAATAGATTGTTATTTCGAATTCAGACTAACCACTGAATCAACTGAAATTCGTGATTTAGCAAGTTCATCCAAATTCTAATGCACATCTTTAGAGGACAGCACACTGCATTCTTTTGATGTGGAGGCCTTCATCCACCATGTGCGCTCCCATCCTTGTCTATACGACAGCATGTTTTTGCTGACATGTGTGCCTATTGCAGTGGTGTGCAGTTTCAGAACTCTACAGAATGACAAAATATGACACAATATTTCAAACATTAACAAATGTGCATTGATTAATGTTGGGTTAGAGAGCTTAGTGTAGAGAGACCCAAGATAACAGTACACACTAGAAATAAAAAGGGTTGTGAACACGAATCTAATCACAGAAGCGCCTGTAAATATGAACAGTCCAAGTCAGTTGACTGGATATCCTGCATAGCACTGCTGAGTAGTTTAAGAGACAATAACTGCTCTCTTTTATAAACCATGACATAAAATTACATACATTATTAATGTCATAAAAACATAAATACACTCAAACACAGTATAAGTATTTTATAAAAGCCAAAAAACAAGTTAAAAAACACAATAATCACAACACTAGAAAAAACAGTTATGAGCATTACCAACCAATGAAAAGAAGTGGTTACATCACAAAGAGATTCCTGTAAATCGTTATAAGCAGGCTTGTGTATCTAGCCTTTCCAGTGTTTGAAACCTAAAACATTTATTATTATTATTACTCCTACAATAAAATTAATGTTATTAAAACTCTATACAGGCCTAGCTGCTGTGTACCGGTGCCCTCCTTTCCGGAGCCTCACTTCACATGCGGATAGTATACACAGTAATGTGGCAATAGTCTTGTTGCCGGTGTCCAGGGATTACCACTTCATGGAGCTCCTTTACAAATGTACGTCATTGTGTATATTGCACCATGGCTTTGACAGCAGTAAATCTGTTATCCAGGCTTTAATATGTTCCTAGGACATGCTAGAGGTTAAAAACAATATTCCTGAACACATATATAATATAGAGATAGTCTTATGGCTCCATTTGTTACCCATGGTTCATTAAAATGTCTTATGTGACACAGCAATGTGTACATGTCATGGTACTATATACTAAAACAATAAGAGAAATCAAATTATTTTAAAACATTTCCATTCTTTTAAAATAGTGAGTCCAAGATATCTTGAGATTTCTACACCTCTCTTTATATGACAGCATGTAAATAATTATTATTAATGTCAACAATATCCAATGTAGAAGTGCTACTACTCTAGTGCTAGGATCTAATTTACATTTGCTATGCTCTAATATCAAGAATGCTTGTTAAAATAAACAGGGCTGGAAAATAAATTGATATGCTCTGCTAGTGCAAAATGTATTATCAGACATTGTCTGAGTTGGAGGTATATACAGTATTTGCTGAGTATTTATGAGCTTCAGGTTTGGGTTAACCATGAGTTCGACCCAAACTGTTCACATTTCATCGAACAGGTGAATGATTTTACCAGTTTGTTCACCTGCTGAACTTCCTTCCGTGTCCTAGCAATCATTGATGCTATGTGGCACTCTGGTGGCTGAGCAAAACAAATGGCAAACACACTCAACTCATAACCAGCTTTAAAGGCAAGGTGGACATGAAAGGGCTTTAAACAGTACAACAGCAAAAAGTTTCCCAGCACGAAAAAAAACCTGTCTAACCGCTAAGGTTAAAAACAGAGATTACAGAGATTAGATACACGTCTTCTGCAGAATATGTGAAAGCCGTCTCATCAAGGCACCTTTGTGTAGTGCGGCCCTAACTCTAACCTATGAGAGTCTCCATCTTGGAGCACATGTAGCAAAAGATAAATTGGGTGCCGGTTCGCCAGGAGGCAGCCCAACCTCGTCAAAGGCACAGGGACACACCAGAGACCCCGCACATCAGCTGAGTCAAACACCTTCTACACTTTGGCACAGCCAAACATGCAGCCTTACAAGACTGAAGTGAATAGCAGAACAGCGGCTCACTTCACTTCGGCTGGGTTGTTCACTCGGCTGCCATCGGCAGCTTTGTGATTAGCCCCCTTAATGTTATTGATGAAAGTCCAAACTACAGATTTTCAACACAAGAACCCAAAATAATTAAATAAATAAGTATGATAGAATGCTGTCATTTGATGATTATAAAATATGGCAGAAATGTGTGAATCACAAGACAGGCTGAGCAGAATTACTTTCGTAGAAAACAGGTCACATATAAGTATTTATTCTGCATATTGCCTGTGGTAAATTAACTGAGAATCATAAACTAAATCACCAAAAAAGATTAAAAAGCAGCTATGTAAGTGTATGGGTATTTGTTCTTGATGTAAAAGGTGTTAACATATTTTATTATAATTGAAAACCAGTGAAAACTGTAGAACATAAATTACAACACAATACATTAAACACTATAGGGCGTACGTTGTTGAAATAAATATACAGTAAACAAAGCAAAGCATCTCCATATTCCAATATTATGAAATTTTCCAGCTCTGGGCATACTATGTTAAGGTAACAAAATCAGTCTCTTACTTATGTGTAAATACTAACAAAAAAAGTAGAAATAATAAATATTGTTTGGTGCCTTGAAAAGAAAACTTTTACTTATATAAAATATTATATTTTATATTTTTTGCATAACATATTTTTTAACGGGTTAACAAAATAAAATACTCAGACTATATACCATTCATTATGAATAAGGAAAAATATATAAACTCCATATTTTGATTAAGGCATATATATATATGCCGTCTGGAGACGGCAACCCGCAGATGCAGCAGTGCCGTCCGTCCGTTTTTCTACTACGGGCGGACGGCAAGAGGTTAATACAATATTTACATTTTGCATATTAAAGATCAGATCCGCCCAAAAGAGTTTTCTGTCTTGGATGGGATCTGACATGTTGAAACTTTGCCAACAGCTTGGAAATTGTACAGGTGAAATCTCCTTACTTAAGCATTTCACATAACAAAGAGGTCACCCTTTTGCAGCTAGATTACTAATAATTTTCTCTATATTATTAAGAATAAAACAATAGGCCTAGCAATTGCCTTTTTTACCAGCCATTGAAATTTAATATAAGGAATGTAATAAGAACCCATAAAAGGTACAATCACAAGTGTCTCAACTGAAAAATGAAATAATTTAGTCAAAATGTAAGGATTCAGTTGGAGTTCATATTTTAGGTGAACAGTGTATCATAATTAAAAAAAATAGTAATTTATTGGTGTAGTGCGGCTGAGATGCCAAGGTAGGTTATCAGGAGTACACATAAGGGCCCAAAATTAGAAGGAATCAACAATAGAGTAATCTAGCTTGACCCAGAAAAGGGCCTTTTTACTTAAACTTGTGTGGCTTTGTAACATTTAAATCTGAACTCCAGACACAAAACCTTTCATTTTAATACAATCCTCAGTAGCCACAAAGGAAAAAAATCCGCTTTGTGTGCACCAATTACATTTGTAAATTCAGTTATTACCTTCTAAAATAGCAGTAACATTACCACTGTGCTCTACATAGTCTGTGCAGAGAGTAGTATTTTGAAAGTGTCCCAATGGGCAGACCCATCAAACTAGAGGAGGGTTTTGATACATCAGTCACACTGGACATGGGACTAGTGAGAGAGCAGCAGTGACGGGTCTTTGCTTCAGGCAGCTCCAGCACACAGACAAATTTTCACACCTGCCTTGTATTTAGACAATATTTGCTTATGCCCGTTACCCAAATTAATAGCTTGAGATATGATTGTTTATTATGAATCTACACCTACAAGTATTTGCTTTGGTTATGAGGATTCAATCACATCAATTTTTAACTGAACACAACAACAGAAAATATAGCAATATAACCAAATACCTCAAACCAACAATTTATTTATCTACCAAACAAAAAAAATGATTGAACATACAATGACATATTATCAAATACACAAACAGTGGGATATACAAACGAACATGAAAAAGTGCTTGAGTATACCTGTATAATTACTAGTTAATTTGTAAATGCTCTTTGTCACCAAAAGCCAACCCCTTTCATTGGAAATCTTTGATAAATTCACAGCCCAGGATACAGAGGAGAAATTACAAATGTGCACCTGTTTGTAGGGCTTACCCTAAGTCAAGAAATGTATCATAAAAAGTAGGGATGCACAGATACTTTTCGAGTACCAGTGCAGATACTTGGCATTTTTATGAGAACTACCAGGGTTGCACCGGTTGCAGCGGTTGCAGCGGGGACCTGGCTCTGGCACTCCACCACTGTCTTGAAATCATTAGTCTGTATTGTTTTAGAAAAAACTGTCACATGACAATAAACAAAAATTTATCAGTAAGTACTCAGCAAGTACCAGTACTCGTACTCGCAAAACTGTTTTATTTTCCTTTTTTTATTGCTGATTTTTTTGCCGTTTCTCTGTAACCGACTACAATCTGCATTGGTTTGTGTGGCAGTGCCACATATAAAAAGTCTTGTTCCAGAAACACAATTTTTGTGAAAGGAACAAGTTGCAGAAGAAAATGCACCTTGAGTAACTTATAAGCTGTATTATTTCCAAATGGAATAAACAATTTTGGTTACCATAATGGATCCTGGCTCTTTTTCACCATGGTGGTAATAACTAAATTACACTAATTTTGTAAAACCTCTGCACCTCCCATTGCCATTTCATGGACCAAAAGGTGTAAAGATTGGCACCGTTAGGCAGAAACGGTTATTTCTGGGCAAGCATTGTATGTGTGGATCTACAAGCACCATCTGTCTCGATTGGGGGATGTTCACTTTTTTGGCTTGGATATCAGAAGACCTTAGTCCCAGCACTGCCTACATTCAAGCATCCTTAAAGAAATAATAAACACTTTGTGCCATTGTTCTTAAATCTGAGGGGCATTAAAATATGTGTAAATTGTATTGTTCTTAGTTCAACTGAATTGATTTTTGGGGAACTTAGCACATATGGTGAGCGCTTAAGGACCAGTCATGAAGCCGTTTTTACAGAACAAAGGACAGTCTTTTATAAATTCCAAAGGCAGACAAAGGAAATTCAACAAGAATAGCTTTCTTCAGCATACATATCATCTCACCATTCACAGGTTATCCTGTTCAGTGTCCCAGTCCCAGGACCTTATATATATGTATATATACTTAAGGTAAAATCCCCCACACAGAGGACCTTAGCTTTGCTTTAAGGCTTATCTTCCTTTGATATACTTTATCTACAAATTAGCTGATGTTAACTGAGTTACTTATCAACTGTAAAATCACTTCAGTATTGCTGTTATATACAGGTTTACTAATTTGTAATAATAAGCAACTGCAAGCATTAGAAGCAACTGAACTGGGAAGCAAAAAAAGTGATGTACAGTAAAGTCCAGACTATTTCAATAGCCATGAAAAAGGAGCTTAGTTTTAACAAAAAATGCACAACACTTTGAACCAACATTCACACATGACATTCAATTGGGAAAAGTGTCAATCCTGCATTAAAGTTATATGAATCTTATATGAAAACATTTAGGGGGGTCTATTCACAAAAGGGTGAAGAGTTTGGAGAAGGCAGGAGAAGTGAACAATCTAGGACAACATAGCTGAACTGGAAAGTGAGCTGAATTGTAGAATTTTTCAAAAATCGGCTATGTTGTCCTAGATTGTTCACTTCTCCTGCCTTCTCCAAACTCTTCACCCTTTTGTGAATAGACCCCTTAGAAATAGACCCATTAACAATCCAGAAGTTTGTATTTTTATTAGGTTCTGTTAGCCGCTAAAAGTTAAAATTTTGATAATACTTTGTCTCTTTTATTTGAGCAGAGTTCAAACAAAAAAGAGTTGAGAAGAAATTTGCTGCAGCTCCTGACCCACTATGACATTCTTGGTTAGAGATCTACCCATATAAGGCAATGTGCAAGCAAGCCTATTTGATTTGTTACAGGTGATCTATAAATACACGTCCGATTTAAAATCTATGCTCAGGCACCAATTTTATATATTTATTCAGGCAAATGTAGTATTTTTTAATTATTTAGAATTCAGTTACTGTATATACAGTTTAAGAGGCCTGGAATGTGTGTGATGAGTACAGTTAGTATGATATAGGTTTAAATCAACACTGGCAATAGTCTCTGTAATTGGTTTGCATATTAATTAGAGATTAAAGCCCCACAACTGTTTCATCTGGTCTTGGGCTCATCCATGCATGCACTATTATTAGAGCTCCACTTCACTTAGAAAGTCTGATGATCAAGCATAGGTAAACATTTTAAAGGAAAAGAAAAACACCATTTTATTTATATTGGCACTTAACAGCAACGCTACAGATGTGCATTGGCAAAATCCTTCACAAGTAATTCCTGGCAACACATATAGAGTAATAACCATCTGGCCTGTTTAACAGTCATCAAATTGGAAATAATGTGATGTTTTATTATTGCTGTTAGTGTGATGCAAAAATGTCATCTCTAGGAAAGAAAGAAATTATATTCGGAGAGCAAGTGAAATTGTTTGTCTTTTGTGTTTTCTTTTGTTTAATGATAAAGTAGACCTGTCATTAAAATGAACCTTATATAACAAAGCAAGCTGGGAGAGGGCAAGCAAGGTGCCTGGGACACCCAGAAGCCCTCTAATTCAGTGCTCAGAGGTGTCAGATAAAGGTTAGTAGTATTCTATAAATACATTGGGGTGTATGGAGGGGATAGGTGCCAAAGCAATAGCTAGTGAGTGCACTACTGCAAAACTGAACATTCATGACAAGGTAAAGCTGGGGGGAAAAAATATACGTATGTCTGTTTGTTTGTGTGTGCGTGTGTGTGTGTGTAGGTACCTTGCAGTGTATAGGTTTGTTGTGTTATATAAGTTAATCTTTAATTATATTGACAGTTTAAGCAAACCAAACAGAAAGATGACAGACTTTTTAGGGACCCACACAAACAATGATATAATTAAAACATAATTCTTTATTTTATTTACAATAATATCAGAAATAGAGGTATAGGCTCAGATATGCACAGATTTCATAGTACATAGTTACAGTACATAGTATTTGGGGTTGAATAAAGACATACGTCCATCAAGTCCAACCCATTTCAATACCCTATAGGTAGCCACCTCTGACTAATACATGCAATGTATTCAAATCTTTTATCAAACCATCTATATGGGTGTTCACTGCACTTGACAGAAATAGTGAAAATGTCCTTGGAGAAGGCTGTATTCTATGCGCTTTGTGGAGATCACTCTGCTTCCTCAGGAGCATCTAGGATGTTAACGACAGCTTAAGCTACCCATGCTAGGCATGATGTGGCATTTTTTTTGCTGGATCAAGTATATGGGAAGTTTCAAATCAACATTCAAGAACAAATTACCAATTTAACCTTCATGATTAGGCATTCAAATGAATCATCTTCCATCAATCAGGGCCAAATGTACATTTAAAGCACAATAAGATCTGCTAAAATGGGTGCAGACTACTGATTCCAACCCTGGATAATTAACTAGAATCTTATTCTTTGCTAAAGTAAGATGTGAGCAAAGTATAACTATTCCCATTAGATTATCTGATGTTGTAGAGTGGTGGTGATCTCTTGCTTTTATTGCTCAGCAGTATAAGACATGTAAGCTTTAGAGCGCTTCTTACATCCTTCTTTTGAGGGTAACTCCTAATCATAGGTCAATGAGTTTCTATTGCCACGGCAGTGTGCCTGCCGTGGTAACTCCTAATCATAGGAGTTTCTATACATCTCCTTGTCCGTCTCAATTATAACGTCTTAAATTTGAAGGAAAACCTCAAACCACTGCACCAATATAGCTTTCATTCACAATAGTTCAGCAAAACTACGGTCTAATGGCAATTAAGATGAAGAAATATGTGTAAAAGAGTGCTTACAAGGGTTGGTGAACAGGTGAGTTACATAATATCCTAGCCAAATGTCACAATCTCAATTTATCATCTTCCTGCAACTATAACAACAAACAAGACATATGGTCAATAAAGCTGTATGGGTTGGGCATCTGATGCTTTTTTGTGCCACGTTGATGGACTAAAGCATTTTCTTGCTGCGGATATGCTTACTGCTGCTGCTACTACTACATTTACTACACATGAAACATTTTTTGTGGAATATTGTAGCATTAGATTGTTGTATTTCAGTATCAACTGGCACTTTTCCTTACATGTAATTTATTAATGTGTGTATTAGCACTGTATGTATATAGAATTGAATTCTGAATTTACTTACCAAAATTGTTGCAAATGAAGCAGGTATTTTCTGTCCAACTAGAATGTTAATTTTTCTTTTTGGACTCCTAGAGTATTAAACTATTGTAGCCTTCAAAAGTATCCTTATAGATTAAGGACGTGGAGAAGAAAGAATAAAAGGCTCAAATTAGTAATATGTTACATTAAAAAAAATCAGAGCCATTATTTCTTGCCCTGTGACAAAAGAATAATAGTGCAACTGTTCTTTCTCTTTTTAACTGCTAGTGGAACACTGTGCTTTGCATTTAAACATGTCTTCAGGAACAATTTTCTGTGCAGTGGCTAAAATGCCAGTTAATAAAATTCAAGGTTTTATTTGGTGCATAGTAATTAAAAAAACAAAAACACAAGCTAGTATACTTGTCAGTTAATGCAAGGCTTTTATTTATGTCGGAAATATTTTTACCAAAGCAGTGTAATATTAAAGAGTAACATTTTTGCTCCCAAGATAATCAATATTATAACTGTTCTTCATTTATTCTATTTATTAATTGTTAAGAATTGGGTTTTCTTCTCTTATTAAATTTTATTAAAACAATACAGAAAATCCATTTTCTTCTGTGTGGTGTGCAGATTGTCTAGTAAATAAAATGCTTTGTTTTTGCTTTAAAAAAAACAGGAATCACCAAAAAGGCATCATATTAGAATATGGTTGTTTTTTTAAATTTAATATGACTTAAGAAGCATACTTCTTTACTGTATTATATCTGTAAACCATTGCAAGAAGGGTAGAATGTTTTGTGAGGCCCAAAGAATGGCTGGTAACATTCAAAGCTTTATTGGCTAAATCTTTCCAAAGCCAATCTGATAAAGATGTACAAAATAAAGGGTTTTCTTAAAAGGAGAACTATGAGGTGAGTGCTTTTCACTCACCTCATAGTTCTAGCCGACCTGTGACAATGAGACTGTCACAGGTCGGCTCAGTAGATCGGGAGGTGAGCGAACATATACCGGCGTTCGCTCACCTCTCGATCCTGTCGCGGCTCTCTGGCGTGACAGGGGAGGAGCTGGATTCCCCCTCCCCGCTCTGATCCGCCAGCACTGACTGGCGGAACGGACGGGAGAGGGGGCGGGTACAGCTGGCTCCGCCTCTAGATAGGCAGAGCCAGCTGTCACTCATGCAGCTGGGCGGATCTCGACATCGATGTCGGGATCCGCTCCGGCGTCTCAGTATACTGTGAGCTGTAGCTCGCGGTATACTGAGCTTAGGGTGACGGGAGGACGCTAGTTTGTGTCCTCCCGTTACCCTAAGGAGAACTATGGGGAAAAGCCCTGACCCCATAGTTCTCCTTTAACAGCAGGATAATAGTACAACTGTTGTTTCTGAAGGGACTGTGTCAATAAAATTGCAGATAAAAGCACAGAAATATCATGAATTAAAAATGCTTACTTGCAGAGTTTTTGCTTTTCTCTAGCTCATCCCCCTCTTTTCTGCACATCAAAGCCCTATGCTCCTCTAAAATTGTCTAATTACTCTCTTCGCTGGCCCCTTCCCTCACCTCCATACATAGTTTTTATTTAGCTGCCAGGTGAGAAAAAAAGGGTTATAACACTGGACTGACAGCTGACATCACATCCAAGATGGCAGAACTTTCAGTGTTTTTGGATGGCTAGACAAAGGAGGCATTTACAGGTATTTAACATATATTAGATACATTAAATGCACATATAATCTTGTGGGAAGATGTTTGTTGAAATGAATGCTTTAATATGCACAGGTAATAATTTCACCATAAAACAGCAAACTTAAATTGAGTTGAAACAGTGCAAAAAAAATATGTTTTACTGTGGCCTGGGCTACATCTGTAGAATAGCAAGTTAGGATACAACATGGTGGATATGTTTAGACCAAAAGTAGAAAATTAGCAAGTGGTTTTTAAAGCTCACGCAGAGCAGTCATGACACTATTCTTAATGTCCTGTCTGTGTCCCTATCACTTTTACATTTCCCTTCTATCCATAGGTTGACCCTTAGTAAAGCAATAATTGCTTTCAATTTTATACTGAAAATCTGCTAAAAACCTGCTACTTCTGCATGTGACAATTTTCAAATCAACCCAAGATTTTAATTCAGTGAAAATTCAGTGAATTATAGAATAACAGTTGATAAGCAATCATAATATTGTGGAAAAAATGTTGGTGTATTTGTATCTGTGGCAGTTGATTACAAGGAGTATACCATGTCAACTGACTGATGATGGTGATGATGATTATATTGTTGATTTGAAAACAGGGTTAAAAAGCTGTGAGGGAAAGAAAAGCACTGGGAGACTGGGAGTGCTGCAAGACATCATGTGAAAACTGTTAAATGCCAATTTAAAATCTAAACAGTGTAGACCTTTAGAACAAAAGTCCACACTGCCATACATACCAATTTGGGCTTAGTTTTGTATTTATTAGAATGGTCCTCACATCCCTAGTAGTATCTGGGCACAATGATTAGAAAAAAACATATGATTCTGTTTTACTGAGCTTAACATTAGGGAATGTAGACATACCATACATTTTTCCTATGTACACACTTAACAGACTGACAGAGTCATTGTGCCACTTCTCTGATTTGCATCTTTTAATGCTTCTAATTCTCTAGCATCCCATAGAAATACATTTCAACTTAGAAATCCACAGACCTTAAAAATAAAAACACTTTTCATTTAAGATAATCTAAAACAGGAATATAATTACATTATTCAATAAAGTGCATTTTCTCCCAAGTCTATTTATACCATTTGGCCCAGCACTGAACCACAAAAAGTTTAAAATGGTGAAATGTTGCTGTGATGTTGTCGACTGTGCAACATGCTGGGGGCTCCACAGTGAGAGGAGGACGGACACCCCTCGGTTCTGGTCGGGGAAATAAGCAGTTCCAGGACTTTTGGCTACCCTCGATGCCTCTCAGTTTATGCTGCTCCGGGTGGGATTCGTGGTTCGGGCCTCTCTCCCCTCATCTGCTTCGGTGACTGTGACCCAGGTGCTGTGCCTGGACGGCCCTGCAGAGATGCACACACACTGACCCATTTGAATGACAACCTCCCTCTCCTGAAGAATATATACCACATACATTACAGCGCCCCTAAGCGCAAACAATCATGTCTCTGTTAAGTCTGATTATCTAATCATGTTAATTATGTCTAATCATGGCTTTTTACGATCATGCATTGTAATTCTATCAATCAAGTTATTCACATATATATATGAAGGACAGAACAGAAATGGAGTGAGCTTTTCAGGGAGATATACAAATTGTATATCTCCTTTATATTTCTCCTTTTTTATTTTCTCACCTACCTGCCTCAGTCAGTCCTCGCCTCGTGCCAGTCTGCCTTTTTCCGGATGTCCTGGACGTGAGTGAGGCACCCGTCCGCACAGCCTCACGTCCTCCAGGGACGTGACATGTCACGCTATCCGGGGGGGGCCGGGGGAGGAGCTACCTTTTAGGATGCGGACCTGCAGATCGCATAGGACAATACGTTATGGCATTGCCGTATGCGGCCGCTGCCATAACGTATTATACTATGCGATCCGATCGGCAATTTTCTGCGGGCAGCGCGCTCAAGGGGCAGATGCTTCGGGCCCCACAACCTTTATTAGGCCCGGGGCAAGTGCCCTCTTTGCCCTGCGTTAAAGACGGCCCTGCACTGGTTGCATTAACGGAACAGGATCTTTTCTATCTCATTTGCATTGACTAGTATCAGAAAATAGTTTAAGGAATTTGGGTTTTCAAATACAATGTGTTAAACATTTTTTTTTGTTCTGCAAGCAATATGTATTTTCTATCTATCTGACAAAGTATTCTGAAAGGGTATGGCATTTGCAAGGAATTACACAAGGAAAATGATTTGGCAGAAATGCTGCATAAAGTAATTCTCGTTTACAATCAGATTTTAGTGATTATGTCCTGGACCTTCTTTATTCTGCTCAAGTGATCAGGTTTTATTTTATATTCACTGATTCATGTGAAACTGAAAATTAACCATCTGCCAGTGAAATTGTTATAAACCCTTTTTTAAGGCAAAGTGATTCAAATGGGCACTAAAAGCAGGTGCAGATCAGAACTTTTAAAGAATACATCCATTGATTATTACAATATAGTTTGACTTTACAGATTTCTGGTGAAAATCCTTTGCAGATATTTTTCTCATCATCTATTCAGAAGGTTCATTTGAAGAGACTTACAGATCTTAGTATGCTTCATCTCTACTCTAAAGTTCATACCTGGTGTGAACTTTCTAATACCACCCATAGATCTAAAGGACAAGTTCACCTTTAGTGACATTGTCCTTTAATAAATCCCCTACCCCAGACCACCCAAACTATGGGCGCCATTCCATGTTTGCTTTAGTCTGTAACGTTTCAGCTATTTTTTTTTTCATTTTATTAGGCAAACTATTAATACTTATTATGTCTCACTGAATGACAACTTTGGGCAATTTGCTCAGTATAATGAGAAAAAGGTAATTTTGAAGCACAGACATCAGAAAGATCTATGACAAACTTCATTATCAGTTTTGTATGGAGTAAGAATTTAAATCATTAGTGCTTACATGTTGCCCAACAAATTAATAAAAAAAAGTGTGTTTATTTCAAACTGTATGAAGGAGTAAAACAGGGAAATCATAATCAGCAAACACAACTACATTTTATTGCTTGGTATTACAACTGGCCGTCCCGATGCAAGATATCAGTGTCGCTGCAGGCACATGAGCTACAACTTTATAACTATATAAAGCTACCACTATATAGATAACTACAACTACATGAGCTACAACTATATAAATAAAAAAGTATCATTCACCAAACCTATGTACTTTTGTTTTTTGTGTTTGGTGTTTAATTAGATCCTTTCAATGTGAGAACATGGTTGCCTTTGGTTTTAACACTAAGATGTGATGTTGAGATACTTGAAAATAAAACTACAGTAAAATGTAAATTTTTGTTTGACATTCTCATCTTGCTTGTATGATTAGATTCCATAGCATTCCTTCAAATGAAAGTCCCTCAAAAGGTGCCCATACACTGTACGATTATCGTACGAGAATCGCGGGAAATCCCGCGATCGTACGATAATCGCAAAGTGTATGGAAGGCGTGCAACCGTTTCTACTGTATGTTCGCACGTTTTCCGTCGAACAAGCAGGCTGGAAAACCCGCCGGGAATCGTACGAGCCCGCTGCAGTGGGGGCGGGCTTGCGATGATCGCAAGTATGATCTGCCTGTCCAAGATGGGCAGATCGTACGTTTTTTAAATTAATTTACAACCTTGCAAGACAAAAGTCTTGCAAGGGTTGTAAAGTGTATGGGCACCTTAAGACTAAGTTTGGCAAGAGATTGATCACAATCTACCCACCAATCAGGGCCATGTGATGGATTGATCATGACCCCAACCTGCCAGCTCCTGACCCCACCCACTGGCTCTCAGACCTCAGATCAGAGTGACAAAAGGCATTTCAAAGCCAAGGGAAGTCCTAGGCTCCTCCCCAGCTCTGGCGTGCCATATGACACCTCTGCAGGGAGACCTGGAATGACTTCCCTCACTTTGACTGGTGCCTCATCTGGGTTCTGGTGAGTGAAGTTTACAGAGGGAGAGGAAAATTTGTGCTGTGGGTGATTTTAGCTTAGGGGGCAGATTTCTGTACTAGAAAGGGGGCATTTTTGCTTGTTAGTTACTCTTGACCTCTGCACTGTATGTGTGTTACATACTACTAACCTCTGAACTCTGTGTTATATACTACTGACTCCTGCACTCTGCATGACTTTCTCCTGACCCCTGCACTATGCATTACACACTAATAACTTCTGCATGATGTACTCTTCACCCCTGCACTGTGTATTACTTACTACTGACCCCTTAATTATGCATTACATACTAGTGACTTATGAATTCTGCTCCTGATCCCTGCACTGTGCACATTACAAACTATTGACTTCAGCCCTCTGCCTTACTTGCTACTGCCCCCGGCACTCTACTTTACTTACTAATTACCCCTGTAGTCTGTGTTACATACTACTGACCTCTGCAGTCTGCATCGCCTGTTCTGCCCTACACAATCTGCATTACATACAACTGATCTTTGAACTGTGTGTTACTTACTTCTGATCGTTGCATCCTGTGTTACTTACTACTGACCTCTAATATCTGCGTTGCTACTGACCCCTGAACTCTTCAAACCATCCTTACTTTTGCTAGGTTATTCTTTAAAAAAAGCACACTGCACCCTGTGACCTTTGAGCTCTTCCAAGTTGTTCAGGTAGATCGCCACCTCTCCAGGGTTTCCTACTCCTGCACTATGATATACATATAGCAACACATTATATATTTTTCACTCATATCTGTCTGGTGTGTTGAGAATCACAATGGGCAATCATAATTCATGAATTGTATAAATCTCTGAAGACCTGACAAATATGCATACAAATAGTCATGTGAAACAGTTTGTCTGTTTTTTTATTGATTCACTCATCACTAATTACAAATCCTAAAAGAACTATTCCAGTTTAATAAACCTTTAACTGAAAGTGAATGGCTAATTTAAATAAAGCTGATTTGAATCAGTGTAGATATAACTGAGCTATTCTTGGGTTTTGCCTGCATAAATATGATGCATTGCAGAAATTGCTTTATTTTCAGAAATGGCCAGTCTACAGTGATAATTGGATGCTATACAGATTGACTGCACTCCAATAAAACTTTACTGTTCGCTTTCTGCTGAGGTGATTTAACAAACCATGGCAAAATGGCTCCCATATCTGATTTCTATTATCAAGTTAAAGTCCTAAACATTGGCTTCTCAGTAAGTACAAACAAAGGTAATCAGTGGCAGACTTGTCTCAAGGTCATTTGCCTCATGGAAAAAATTACTTAGGGAAATCAGATGAAGATTACAAGCAAAGTACAAGCGAAAAGAGCAATTAACATTTTTAAATAAATCCATTACAAGCTCATTTGTGTAACTGTTTAATAGTGCAAATCCTAATTATTCAGTATTTTTTCAGTACTAATTTTCTGGTAGTAGTGCTAAAATCTAATAAATATATTACATTAGGTTATCAAGGCTAATTAACTCAGCATTTAGACTAGCATGCCACACACTTTTAAAGGTATAGTCATCATCCAGAAATGTTTTAATACTGATCTACTACTTTTTGGTATGTTAAATGTAACATTGAAGAGTTTTGTTATCTGTTCAATAAGCAGAAAAAAAACCCAGTTGATCCTGCCCGTGCTACCTTATGTGCTGTGCATTTTGCAATCATATCTCAAAGTTATCAGAGAGTGTGTTAGGACAACAAATCTGCTCTCATGGAGAAGAGAAGTGGGGTGTTCTGTATTCCTAACCCTCTTTCTTTTGCTGCTGCCTGCCCTTTCCCTGCAAGGGTGGCAAGCCCATGGCTGTAGGTTTCCCACTAAGCAACCAAAGGCATTTTTTAAGATGTATTTATTTAATTATTTTCAGGGCAATAAAGGCATAGCTTCATAGCTATGCCTTTATTGCCCTGAAAATAATAAAATAAATACATCTTAGAAAAATGCCTTTGGCTGCTTAGTGCCTGGGAAGAGACAGATTATGCTGGCAAAGCAGCGGAATTGTCTGGCCTGTGCCGTGTCTGGTCCAGCCAGAGAACAAAAAATACAGAAAAAAATACACGGTAAATACATATTAAAATAAAGATGAAATATAGCATTAGTAAAAAAATAATAAAATAAATTGTATCTGGGAATCTGCCACTGTGGAGCAACCCAGGCCAGAAGATTTCCACTAGATTATATGAGAGGAGTTACAGCACAAAGACAAAGTGCTAGACAAAGTGGCGCTCAGACTGCCAAGCTTGAGAGTGATTATTGTGTACCTTTTTTTGCAGCTCTAGATGGTAGCTCTGCTGTGCAATGTGATGTTTCCCCAATCTTTCTTCCAATATGTCAGTTATTTCCCACTTTTGCATCTCTTTTAAGAGTGTCCTGCATTCCTTTCATTGCCACCTAAGTGCAGTATGATACATAACCTGGGGCCCAGCTTGTAGAAAGCACTAGCTACCGATCCTTTGAATGATCATACTGCTGTGCTCTGCCTAGAGCATGGCTGCCTCAAAAGTAATGACAAGCTCCAATCCCACCCTCTTTGGCTCTGCCCTTTTATACATTATATAATGGCCAGTCCTCCTCTAGTGAACAAAAGGACAGATATGCATGGCTCCACATGCAACAAGGAATAAATAAAGTGCTCAAACTTTTCGATCTTCTCCAGATATAGACAACTTAAAGGAGGCTAATAGATTGATAATTAAAATTAATAGAAGATAAGATAGATAGTTAGGTTTAGATAAATAGTGAGGATGAGCTTCAGGTTTGGTTTGACCATGAGTTTGACCCAAACCCAAGTTGTTTGCTGCTTGACTAATGGGTGAACGATTTGACCAGTTTACCCACTGAACCTCCCTCTGTGTCCTACTAATCAATGATATTGTGCATAGATCGGGGTGTTGGTGCTGCTGTCTGTCATTTCTCAGTCAAAAATTCACTCCTGAAGTACACTCAAACCTCTTATTTAAAAGACGTATGTATTTTCCATGTCACCCTCAAAAGCCACATGAACAGGACCGTTGCCACTGTATTGTTTGGTATTGGCATAGGCTCATGCTTTTACAGCATAAAAAGGAAATTATACTTTCTGTATTATTTTAATCTCTGCTCAGCATGTTTTGAACTCTGTTCTCTTGCTGTGTATCCTGTATGGGCCTGAGGCACTAATGATCAGTAAGTGAAGCATTCCATGAAAAACTATATTTACATTTGAATGCTTCTTAGATTTGCTTCTTAGGGGCAATATGCCCCTGAGTTGTTTGTATAAAAATGAATGCAAAAATTAGCAATATTGCATTTAATAAATCTTATGTTATGGTGAGTTTGTCACAAGCCTAAAAGAACATCTGTTACTTTTGCGCGTGTCTTCATTGAAACTTACACTTCTGTTCACACTTTTATTTGTTTTTAAATATTTAAAGTCATTCAAATATCTGTTTGCTGAATCTCCCATCATCCTGCTCACAAGCTGTATACTAGTTCCATAATACTGTAGTTATCTCACTTGCAGTAATGCTGTACAGCTGCATCACTGATCTGGCATTACCAAGCAGCTTGTGAGTTAGACAGTGGTAGCCTCCATGAGAAAGATAATAAGCTTGACAAATTTCATTAAAAAGCAGAACTCCAGGCACACATTTTATTAACCCTTTCAGTTGGGCTACCCCCACCCTGCAAGGGTTAAGTGCTCATTTTCATCTAGGTTAAAAAAAATTATACTCACCTGATCCTAATTGCCAGCCAGCTCTCAGAAAGGTCCCTTTTGCCTCACTCATCCTCTGCTGCAGTGGTCTAAGGTCCCTGTGTCATCTTGTTCAATACATCACTGCAGTGTAGGTGGGGAAGCCCCACTTCAAGGGTTAATAACATTTGTTCTAGAAGTTCTGCTTTAAATTGAGTGGTGATAATTGCAATGTGCTGTACCCTAATCCTGTGTTGTTTAATTGTACATTTAAATAAATGATCAACACATCAAGTGTGCCTGCTGGAATTGCCCTAGCTGGGTTGACTTGTATTATACATTAGACAACCCTGACCACTGTAATCTGTATGCTGTGTTGTATATTGTATACTCAAAGTGTATGCTGTGTTGCATGTTACATATGTTGTGTTGCATGTTACATATGTTGTGTTGCATGTTACATATGTTGTGTTACATGTTACATAACTCTATGTGCTATGCTGCATTTTACATACTCCTGACCACTGCACTCTATAAGTTATGTTGTATGTTACATAGATCTGACGCTATGAAACATACAACATAACTATAGAGCTGTGCTATACATAGGATACTCCTGGCCACAATGTTCATCAGTTGCTAGATACTAAAAAGTCCAAATATTAGTGAAAATGTTAAGATGATGTCTATATTTTGTGTTAAGAAAGCATATGAAAAAGAATATGTTTATTCTTCCTTATGAATGATCCCTTTGACAGTTTAAGTGGAAAGAGAAGTGGGAATCTTTTTGCTGTCTTTCTAAGGATATTATCAAGTGCTTATAGGCCCGAGTGCAACAACAGGGTCTACTTGCTAAGGGGAGAGGCTTGTTGTGCAGGTGAAAGTGTTTTGTTTACTGAAAATAGTTTGGGCACATAAATATATGGAAGTGATTTGCACAATGAGTCACGGTTTGTGAAACAGATTCACTGCACTTGAAGTTCTTGGAAGCAAATAATTGCACAATGAATCACTGTTTGTGATGTGCATTAAAGACATTTGAAGATTAATTAGAAACCTTTATTCGCTTATATTTGTATTTTTGTATGTTGCACCTTTTTCTTATCTATTTATGTGGATTCTGCACTAGAATTCGTATAAGTATCTTTATAGGAGTCATTTCATCAGAATAATGTTAGTTTGTATTTACTACGTTATATTTGTATACTCACATTATTTACTTGTTTCAATCAGGTCTTCAGGTCCAGGTTCAATACATGGAGCTACTGCACTTACAGACACCCGTGTAGTACACTTGATTTATGTCAACACCTATGCACAACTCCATTAAAGCAACCCTGGTTGCCCAAGTGGAGCTATGCTCCTGGACATAGATAGAATAGTGGACAACAATATTCCAGTGAGATACTGCAGTGGCAATAAGCCCCACTCATTTAAACAATGACCAACTCCTTTCCCTTTTTGTCACTACTGTTTAAATGTATGTGGTGTATTTTTGGTGAGAACTCATCAGTTGACATGTATATACATAGTATGCAATTGTACACATTAATATTTCAGTGTAAAAATAGTTCACAGTTACTGCTGCCATGCTGACCAGTATTATACAGAGCTTACAGTACACATGAGCATTGTTAATAGTCTGATTCCAATCAGGTTCTACAAAGTTAATAGGCTGCTTTCTAAAAGTGTGAGACTTTAAAGGCAATATATTAGATTTGCGCATATTTTCTGTATTTATTTTATGGTCAGGTCTAAAAAATAAAAAGTTTTACATTTATCTTTATGCTAAGGAAGTACAAAACATATCATTGTTTCTTTCGTCATGTTTGCCAGATTATTCATTCCTGATATGCTAAAAATGCCTGTTGTTTCATGGCTCAATAGCACAAGCTCTAATTTTTACATACAACTGAAAGGATGACTCATCCCCTTTCTACACCCTACTTAACTGACATCTTGAGCTATCATACTAATTACTGGTCAGAATCTATTCAAATGCATTAGTTCAGTGTATACGTGCATTCAACAATACTAAGCCCTTATGAAGGAGAACCCTTTAACCCCTGAGACACATTGGGGGAAATTGATCAAAACTGGAGTGGAAAAAATCTGAAGCAGATTTGCACTGCAACCAATCAGCTTCTCTCTCTCATTTTCAAATCTTACCTGAGCAAACTGAAGAGAGATGCTGATTGGTTGCAACTGCTCCATGTTCTGTCTGCTTCCGTTTTCATCATTTCCACCCATTTGTCTTTTTAATACACGCAACCATAAATAAATAAATTCATTCATTAATTAATAAGATGAAATCTGGGCTTAATACATTTTGCTTTTGGCACTTTCCCCGTTGCATACCTAGTCCATAATTTTAAAGGGCATTGTGAAAAAGGGGAGGAAGAGCTGAAATTGAAAATCAAAGTCGATTAACATTCACAAACTACATCAACTGGTGGTTCAACGTTAATAAGAAATGTTACATGTTTTTGAGATTAGGCTTATATTTGCATTGTTGACAAAAATGTGTTATCACCCAAAAATGTACAAACTGACTAATGCCATGTTTGCATGGTTAAAAACTGTTAAACTGTGCAGAATAACAAGGTTTTTGTGAAAATAAATATAATAACTGTAGCTGCACCTCTTAGGTTTCTAAATCTATTCTACACTGTTATCCAATGAACCATGAAAGAATTAGACTCTGTGAGTATTTACATAACTTGAAACTGGCTGTTGGGTGATAATGCAGGTACCTCTAAGCATACATGCTTAGTTTGTGATCAGGGCCCTCTGTATCCCAATAAGCCAGGTCAATTTATTATGTAAACTGCAGCTAGCATTTCATTGTTAAAGTGTGGTATACACCTTACCAGACCATTTATTATCTTCCCTATTGGCTAAAAAATGTGCTTGGAAATCTCACTGTTCAATAGGAAGCAGGGCAGTGAGAAGGGCAACAATAGTGTGTGGACTCCTAGTTCCTGTTCGCATAAAAGAATGACCTGGTGTTTTTGAGCACCAGGTTATCGTGGTCACAGGCTAAGCATGCATGTATCACCCTGTAGCCTGTTTAAACTAATGGAATGCCCACAGGTACATTTTAAACATCTACTGTTGTTCTGAAAAATAAGTAACTTATTACTTGGTTACTGATGTCCCTTTTTTAAATTTTCTAAAATACTGTACAGTCTGAACAATTATACAATATCAATTGCATGACACAATTATTTTCGTAATGCTAAAAAAAAATCATGTACCAAGAAAACTGTTTTATAAAAGAAGATAATGTTGACCCATTTAGAATGCATTTATAATATGTTTTCAGCAATATTCAGCTGAGCTATCTATGTGAAATGTGAAAATGCATGCTAACATATGAAAAATAGAACATGGTACATTCTAAAATTTTAACGCAGCAATAACAGTTCAGAAAGCTGTTCTGTAAACTGGAGTCTTGAAAGACATTTGTTCTATTTTTAATGCAAATTACACTAACAGCTATCATATGTGAATAATCCTTAGCTAGAAAATGATTGGAGGGTCAACTAAATTGACCATACAACTGAATAGATGTCAGGGTCTGGCTCATGTTTTCACAAAATAACCAAAATCCAAAATAGGAAATAAAATAGTTAAATAAAATTAAAAATAAGTGTGACAATTTTAATGCTGATATAGTGGTACAAATTCTGCCTGCCTGTTACACTGATTTAAACTGAGCACAATAATAGAAAACCATACATGTAAATGTTACTAATTGTTTTTAAAACTTAAATAAACACGGCTTTTATCTTGGTAAATAAATATTTAAATTACTCCTTCAGTTAAAAAATAAGTGTGACAATTTTAATGCTGATACAGTGATACAAATTCTGTCTGCCTGTTACACTGATTTAAACTGAGCACAATAATAGTAACATTTACATGTATGGTTTTCTAATTGTTTTTTAAACTTAAATAAACACGGCTTTTATCTTGGTAAATAAATATTTAAATTACTCCTTCAGTTAAAATTTTACAAAAGAGACGAGACAAGTGATTTTTTTAATCGAATGTCACACCATCAATAGTCACCCAAAATAAAGTTAATAGTTTTGTAAAGTAATCTTTTAGTTGTGGATATACAATTTAAATATAACAACTTTTCTGATTGTTTTAAGGAATTAGCAATTCAGGTTCTGGCTTAAAAATGTGAGCTTAAGCACAATAAACTCACAATTTGAATGATTTTTTTTTTAAAACAGTTCAACCAAAATAACATTTTGGATGGAGTGTATTAGGCCTGGTTCACACCTGTGCGTATTGCATAAGCGCGTCACACGCGCGTTTTCTTCCCGGAGTTTGGTGCGTCCACGTAGCTTCGGCAATCTCCACCCAGGCACGTTGCCTTATGCGCCTGTTTTTGTAATGCGCATGGCGCATGTCATAAATACATGGCCTTCCCTCCACCTGTCTTATGAAGGCCTCAAATTCAAGCATGGAATCCTCCATCTTTCTTCTTCAACAACAGCTCTGTGGGGGAGTTGTCTTCTGTGGACATGTGTGGAACGCGCGTTCTATGCGCGATTTCAGTGATTTCGTCCGTTCCCGTCGAAGTCTATGGGCACTAACGCGCTACAAAACGGACCAATACGCAGCAAAAACGCTTCGGGACCTTTTCATGCGTGGCCCGTTTTGTAGTGCGTTCGGGACGGACGGAAATACGGACAGGTGGGAACTATACCATTCAATTCAATGATTTTTACATTTTGGTCCGTTTTGTAGTGCGTTCATCGAGCGTAGGACGCACTACAAAACGGTCAGGTGTGAACCAGCACTAAAACTGAATCACCATAAACATGTTTAAAATATGATACCAATGTGATGGCAGTAAGTTAGCCCTTGGCACAGTTGCTCTCAGCACTGATCCTATGTAACTAAAACAGTGGTCACAAAATTGACATCTAACTCTATCAATGAACCCAACTTCTAAAGTTAACTGTTAACACATTGATTGTTGACCATTAACCCGTTGCTTAACCACTCAAATCCTAACCCTAGTTGTAGCCTTAAAGAGTTAGTTCACCATTGTAATAAAATGCACTATATAATTAGAGGGGGCCCTGTACTTTTAGAAACTGTGTACCTTTAAAATTTGTAGTCTAATTGCAATACCTGTAGGTATTAAAATAGAGAAAGAGAGCTCTTGTTCAAGTAATGCTGAGGGCTCGCCCAAAACATGGGGCATTTCAATCACAGGCAAGATGCACTGATCCCTCCCAGTAGTAGTTTTCCAGACAGGATGTGGGCAAACCACTATGGGCCTACAAGTATTGCAATTAAATTAAGCTACACATTTTTAAACTACACATTGTTTTTAGAAGCACAGGACAGCAATAACTGCACAGTGCATTTTATTGCAAAGGTAAACTAACTTTTTAACATAACCCACAAACCCTTTACCCTAACACTAGGCCTAATGAAGATCTCTGACTAATCCTAAACACTCACCCTTAATCTTTGTCATACTTTGTCAGTAGCGGGCCCCTGTATAGAGTCCATTTACTTATGTAAAGACAACTTTTGGCTTTACACTGGAAGTGATTTGGGTGGCTGCAAAGGAGGGGCTGCAGAGCCCAGGAAGCAAGGTGGGGGTGTCGGGTGTTGTGTTCGCAGGTAGAGGGGAGACAGACCAGTGAACATCCATTCACTGATCTCCCCCCCGCAGAATGAAACCGGAAGTGATGGTGATTTCATCACTTCCGGATTCTAATCTGTCTTTCTTTGACTAGACAGATTGCACTTGATCAGCTTCAGTGGGCTGCAAAGGTACTATTAGATCTCTAATGTCTACTCAGAGAAAACCTGTCATCACTAAAGTGTTATTACATAAAGGGCTTGTGAGTCCCCTATGTGATAGTAATGAATGTAAGTAAAATTTAAAATACTAAAGTTAAATAAAATACATTTCAAAACACCCAAAACCATTTTTAAAGTCCCCTATTCACATGTGCATGCAAATACTAATGCAAACATGTGTTGGGTGCGCCTACGTACGAAAGCAATGGTTGCGCCCCACATGTTAGGTAACGGCATGTGTGCCAGAGTGAGAGCAAAAGTTCTAGGGCCAATATGCATGGTTAATTCTAAATTGACAACCTGTACAGGCTTTTAAAGTATCTCCAATGGACAATTTGGGGTACTGTTCACAGGAGCACACCATTTTTAAACTTGTCATGTTGGGTATCTATTTACTCTGCACAACTTCCTCTTTTATATTTTACAAATTACATTGGTGGTATATTGTGTTTTTGTGCAATGAAATGAACTTAAGTATATTTTTACAAACATTTTGGGCTCGCTAAACAGTTGTGCTGATATCATGCAACATTGCAATTGCCACCACTGTATTACACAAGGTCTCTGCTTTCAGGAAATATGTAATTCTGGATTGGTTTAAGTAATTCTCAGGCCTAAAATGTGAATTTGTACAAAAATGGCTCTGGCAACAAAAGGGTTAACTTACCTTATTTACTGTATTGAACACCTGAAGGTATGGCACAAAATGTACATGTCCTATGTCGAGATCTTGTAAAACAAATGAACTGATGTTCTCATAGATATCTGAACAATGACCAGTTTAAAAATTCTTGATCAGTTTTAATTATTGGAGTAGGTTGAAAAAATTCAAAGCAATTCAAGGGCCAGTCCTCTCAAAATGTATAGCTACAATTGGCTGGTGGACTGCATCACCAATTGTTTGATTGTATCTTTAGGGGCTCAATAAGTGCCTTTTTATTTTTCTACTCCTCTTAGGTTTTCCATAATATAAATGATGAATGCAACAAGAGGTCTGGACACCCTTGTAACTGATTTGGCAGGAGTTTAGACCTTGAAGATGAAACATGAAGATCTCACAGAAGTCCTTGACAACTATATATACAAATAAGGTGATTTAGCCCTCCATCTGCCAAAAACCTAATAGTTTTCACAAAAAAGTTCTCTAACATTATCTAATTGTATGCAATTGATATATATCTTACACCAGTTATCTTAGACAATTAAAATATTCATTGAAAAATATTGGTACCCAGAAAATGTTCTTAGTATTAAATATAAAAAATCCCCTGTTACATGTTTTAACATATATTCCATATCTGTTTAAAATTCTTGAGCTGAGAATTTCATGGCTAATGTTTTTGATAAAAAACTAGCAGTGATAAAATATTATGTACTTCCTTTTTCATCTACCATTACTATCCATCTACCATTACTATCCATACACCCATACTTTCCAAAAGTAAGCTTCATCACTTATATTTTCCAATCACAAATTCACCTTTACTAAGTAAGTCCGAACAGTGTTCGGCTCACTTCACTTCTGATCGGTCATTCACTCGTCTGCCCTTGGCAGCTTTGTGAATAGACCCCATAGTGTATAAACAAATTTAAAATATGTAAAAAATAGACGATAGTTGATAACCTTTATGCTGATGCATATACAATTTCAGAACCAAATCGTTCATGTTCTACAAGGAAATATTTCATAAATGTTTGCTAATGCTATCAAATCAATGTTAAATGTATTGTAGGATAGGTGATAGACGTGACTAATTAAAATTGCATTATCATATATTTCTAAATTATTTCGATTTTAGATAAAAAATGAAGACATATGCATGTGGCATTTTTATTATTTAATTTGCAAATCTGCTTAGCGCAACTTTTCAGCTGCAGCTCTGACAATGATACCTGCAATGTTTAGCTATCTTATACTGCCACCTATTTGTTCTGGAAAGCATTTCATCCCATAAATGGTTTTAACAAGCTGTACTAAATCCAACAAAACAAACAGAAATTGAAAATAGTTAGCCTCCAAATTAGTTGCTTTTCATTCATGCAATGAACATGGCCTCTATTGGTAATAAATGAGCACAGTCTTATTCCCAACACTCATAATCATCAATGTGTATGTTTGAAAATCTGGTTTTACAAACTACATAGATATTTCTTGACTGTAAAATTCTGAATGCTTAAGTAAAGGTTTTAAAGCTGAAAAGGAAATTGCTTGTAATTGCAGCTGAGATATATAGTAGTACAAAAAGGAATTTAAAGCAAACTTGTCACCTGAAATTGTATATTAACATCAGGCTGTTTTGCCAAAGAACAATCTAATCAAGGTGTATGTGCATACCATTACTTTACATCAGGGATAGACAGCCTTGGCACTCCAGCTGTGGTGAATCTGCAAATCCCATAAGGCATTGCAAGACTCTGCCAGCCACAGGCTGAGATAAGAAAGTAGGACACCTTCCAGCACAAATCCTGGCACCTGTGCAGTTTTTGGTGTTAAAAAATGTCTGATACAGACTAGCTTCCATCTGCAGCCTCTTACCTTATAACTCTGTCCACTGGGGGAAATAAGACTGAGGACATGTTTGTGGATCAGTTGGACAGATTATTGGGTGGGGCTGGGGAAGACCCAGCTGTCATGGTACACTTTGGTACCAATGACAAAGTCAGGGGAAGATGAAGTGTCCTGAAAAGGACATCCAAGGTGGTATTCTCTGAAATACCTACTCTACCACACCAAGGAGGCACCGAGAACTTAAGGAGATGAACAAGTGACTAAGACACTTAGAAAGAAGGGTAGAAAGGAAGGGTTTGGGTTTTTAGAGAACTGGGCTCTACTGCAGGGATGGACTGCACCTAAAGGTGCAGCTCTGCTGGGGAGAACATGGTAAAAAGGTTAGAGGAGCTTTTAAAATAGATTCTGGGTGGAGGGATCAATAAGGACTGAGCAAGGCAATAACCTCAGATCAATCAGGAGGAGGAGTAGATAAGAGGGGGAATTATGGGAACTTGAGGTGACCTCAATAGAAAACAGGGATTCTATGTTTCACAATTGGTCTAAAAACACAACCTAGATAAAATTGAGGCATGTGCCTTCAAGATGGTAAATTAGATTTAGGATTGAAAAATGTAAGGTTATGCACATGGGAGCAAAGAACATGTGCACAAACTACTACTTGGGGATGCTACATTAGGGAAGTCGGACATGGAAAAAGACCTGGGGGTCCTCATAGATCATAGATTTGGCAATAGTAAGCAATGCCAAGCAGCTGCCAGCAAAGCAAACACTATACTGATGTGCATCAAAATTGGGATTGTAGAAAGGGAGAAAAGAGTAATACTTCCAATTTCTAAATCACTGGTTCGGCCTCATCTTGAGTATGCGGTGAAGTCTCAGGAAAAACGTCCTCCTGCTGGAGAGAGTTCTGCGAAGAGCTAAAAAATTAATCAAAGTGATAGAAGGCCTGAGTTATGAAGACCGCCTTCAGCAATTAAACTTATTCACCCCTTCAGAAAAGAGGCAAATAAGAGGGGACCTTATTGCGGTCTACAAAATCATCAATGCAGACCACAATATATAGAACAAACTGTTTTATTTGAAAACTGTATTGAGAACACGGGGACACAACAGGAGATAGAAGGAAAGGGGGTTCAGTCTTAGAATTCGTAGGGTTTTTTTTTACTGTGAGAGTAGTGAAATAGTGGAATTCCCTCCCACAGGTGGTGGTTTCCACTGAGAGCATTGATGAATTCAAGAAACTTCTTGATGATTTAACTTAATTTACAAAAATATTGGCATTCCTTCTTTATTCCTCCTCCCTTCTCCAAGCTAGTAGATAGACAGCTGCTGGAGAACGAGCTGTACCTTGTGATCTTGTAGTCAAAAGGAAGTTGAGCTGAGAAACTTGGAGACAGCTGTTTGTAACCATGATGACTGTAAGTGCTTGAGCAAAAATGTAAAGAAATACTTTTCTGGGCGATGTATATTTGTTTGATATGGATTCATTATTTTTTTTAAATGATTTTAATACTACTTTAACCACTTCAAGACCAGGTGTTTAGACCCCCTTCCTGGCCAGGCCATTTTTCAGTATTCAGCGCTGCGGTACTTTGACTGACGTTTATTCCGTCATGCAGTTTAAGTGCGATGGGACCTCTGCTGCCAGCTTTGTGTAACTGATAGTAAAGTTAGATGAGAGTGACTCGCCATCTCCTGCATCACTCTGTGCCAGATCATCTGTGGAGGTGGGAGTGTTTTGTCTTTAATGCAAGGATGTGGGCACTTCGTGGATTAAGGTTTGGTGATGTAGCAGTCCATTAAGGCATCGGGCATTGGAGTGCTGTGGATCTGGGTTCATTGTAGTGGAGAGTGTGTATGAAGTTGAGGTAGTCTTATTCCTTTGAGGGTAATACGCAAAGCTGCCGAAGGCAGCCGAGTATATAACCCAGCAGAAGTGAAGTGAGCCGAACGCTGTTCAGCTATTCACTTCAGACTTGCACAACTGATTTCAGCCGTACATCAGCTGAAATCAGCTGTACATCGGCTGCCTTCGGCTGCACGGCAAGACCGAAGTGCAGACGAACTTCGACTCAGTCAATCCAACATCTGGATCGGCTGAGTAGAAGCTCTGGCAGGCTTCTCATTGCTGTTCGGGCTATTCTTAAAGATGCCGAACAGCAGTGAGTGAATAGCCGAATGCCCTCAGAGGGACCGAGCAGAACAGAAAAAGAGTGAAAAAAGTAAAAAAAGTAAATAGAAAACTATTGTGCGGAGCTAGCAGTGACAGCTAGCTCCGCCCAATAGTTTCCTATTGTCCGGCGGCTCTGCTGCTGTAAAAGAAAAAAGAAAAAAAAACCCTCTCCCGGGCGGTGCCAAACAGCAGTGAGTGAATAGCCAAAAACCTCCATGGTACTGAGCAGAATAGCAATTCAATGAAACGAGTGAAAAGAAAAAAGTTGAAAAAATATATTTTTTTAAATAAATAAATGTTAAATTTAAAAAAAGAAAGATTTTTAAAAAAAGAAAACAATTATAAAAAAACAACAACAATTGGGCGGAACCAGCAGTGACAGCTAGCTCCGCCCAACTGTTTCCTATTGTGCGGCTCCGCCAAGTTGTTATTGTTTAATGACAGTTCAGCCTCCCCAGATCAGTAGGGGACGCTGATCTGTCATTATAACTGGGCGGAGCCAGACGTGAGGTCACGGCTGGCTCCGCCCAGCTGTCATTTGCGAGGCGTACGGCTGGCCTTCGGCTGGCCGTTCACCACGCTTTGGCAAAAAGACCCCTAGTAGCATCTTTTCTCTTTAAATAAGCCTATTACTCAGCTTCAGTAGCCAAGCAATGACAGCTCGGGGACTGAAAGTGATGCAATATGCGTCGCTCCCCGTTCCTTAGAGCGGGAGGAAATAACATATACTATATGCTGTTTATAGTGAAAAATACTTCCAACCTTGTGACAACAGTTTGGAGAGGAACCTTTTTTTGTTTCAACATGACTCTTCCCCTTTGCACACAGCCAAGTCTTTAAAGACATTGTTTTACAAGTTTCGTGTGGAAGAACTTGAGTGGCCTGCACAGAGCCCTGACCTCAACCCCCTCAAAACATTTGGGAAAAATTGAAATGCTTGAAATTGAAAGTAACTTTTAAAAGTATTTTGTTTTTCTTAAGAGAGAACTTGACCTGTAGAGTTAGGGAACACTTACCATTTTAGCATTTTTGGAATCTTCATTATTGGTATCTATCTACCAGTAGCTGCCTCATTTCCCACCCTCGGCTTATATTCGGGTCAATACTTTTTCCCAGTTTTTTTGGGTAAAAGTAGGTACCTCGGCTTATACTCGGGACGGCTTATACTCGAGTATATACGGTACTTCCAAAATTTATTCTGTCCAAAAATTTCCTAATGAGCTCCCAAGAAGAAAATTATATTAATTGCTTTCACTAACTATGCATAAGGTTGTATTTTACTATGCAATTTCACTGAGATAAATATATGTACATACCAAAATAACTATGTCTTTAAAACCAACATTATTTATGTCTTTTAATTTCAAAGGGGAACAGTAGCAAGTTAATTTACAGTCCATGTGCAGCATTAATCTTTTTACTTCATTTAAATATGCATTGCATAAAAATCCACTTCCCTAATTAAAGAAATTTATTTTGGCAGAATATTTAGCATACTCACTAGTATTTATCTGAGCAGGCAGTTTTGAGGAATATCTGAAAAACATTGGATTTCTTTATTAATAAAATCTCTGATAAAATTGTAAATATTAAAACATGCTTTATTTTATAATGAAATAATAGAAAAGAATAGAGCAGCATGATATAAATAAAATGTAATGTTAGCCTCAAAGTGAAACATTTCCTTTGTCCTGAATAGAGTGGGGAAGGCTTAGAACATCTGTTTTTTTTTGTTTACTGATGTCTAAGTTTCAGATGAGGAGCATAGAAGGTTTAGAATTCCCAGTATTTCAGGTCTGAAAATTGTGCATTCCTTTTGGGGAGAACCCTTTTGCTTCTTGTCTAGGTGATGGTGTTCACAGGACAGGACATCATTCACAGCGTTTAACAATGCATATGTTCTGATTATATTAGCTGCAGCTTTAAAGCAGAACTACACCCACCAATCTATCTGTCTCCCAAAACAGTTACTTTCAAGGTATGCTAACTGTCAAGGTTGCCATTGTGCTTATTTCTCTTCTCAACTGAACTCTCAAGCCCTCAAATGGCTGGTGTCATAGCTGATCATATGTGCAGCACCATGCAACTGCAATCCAAATAGAGACTATGATAGCACCTTCCTTGACTGTATAGCATAGGAGGGTGTATTTCTGACAGAATTCCCTACATCCAGAAAAGGGTCATATGAACTGATATCTGCGTTCTATCATCTTGGATGGATGCCCATTTGCTCAGGATCTGTAGACTGCAACTACAGGTGAAAAATAGCTCCTTGCAATCAGATAGAGCAATTCTGGGAAGGAAGGAAACATTTCCATATCATCAATAATCTAGATTGTTAGTCATACCTTTTAGTATATTATTAGACGAAGGTCTGGAATTCCTGACAGCTGGATTATGTTAAATGTTGACCGCTGTATCAATAAACAAGACTGCAAATTCCCCTGGAGTAGTTTCCCAACTGGCCAAAGTAAAGGAAAGACTACAGTGGACCCTATGGGGGTTATTCACTTCGGCTGAACCTTCGGCTCTCTTTGGCCGCCGGAGCCCTTCGGTTCATCTGTATGGGCTATTCACAATAGCCCGCACGGCATATGCTTTGGCTTGACTGAGCCGAAGTGACAGCTGAAGCGTGGAGAACAGCCTGCAAATGACAGCTGGGCAGAGCCAGCTGTGATCTCACGGCTCGCTCTGTCCAGTTGTAATGACAGATCAGCGTCCCCAAATTACCTGGGGATACTGATCTTTCAATAAACAATAACAACTGGGCGGAGCCTGCCGTGACATCACAGCCAGCTCTGCCCATTTGTTATTAATTGGCTGGGAAACAGTTAGGAAACAATAGGAAACAGTTGGGCAGAGCTAGCTGTCACTGCTAGCTCTGCCCAATTGTTTTTATTTTTTAATTTTTTTAATATTTCTAATTTTTTATTTTCCTATTTTTTATAATTTTAAAAATAATTGTTAAACCTTTTTTTGTCACTCTTTTCACTTATTTTCTATTCTGCTCGATACCACGGAGGTACTGAGCAGAATAGCCGAGCCAAATGCCACTCGGCAGCATTCGGCTCTTTACTCACTGTTGTTTGGCCCCTATAAGAATAGGGGTGAACGGCAGATGCTGGATCGGCTGAGTCAAAGTCCTATTACTTCAGCTGACCGAAGGCAGCCATAAAGAGCTGATGTACGGCTGATTTCAGCCGATGTTCGGCTGAAATCAGCCGTACTGAGCCGCCGTGAATAGCCGAATCTCGTTCGGCTCTGTTCACTTCTGCTCTGTTATTTACTCGGCTGCCTTTGGCAGCTTTGTTTCTTTTTTTAATAATATTCCTTTATTGTTTCTATATATAACAATACAGACATATAAGCATGTAAACATCCTTCGGCAGCTTTGTGAATAACCCTGTATGATATGCAAGTGGGATTGTGGAAGTAAAGTTGTTTTATGGCACTCCCTCTTTGGTGAAATATCTTTTCAGTATTCAGTATTAACTTTACATTTCATATGGAGGTGCAAATATATACTGTGTGTACGAGGGAAAATAAAAAAGTAAAGGCAATTTATAAATTACAGGGGAACTGGAACAGGGAGAAGCTTGTGCAAAACAGCATATTTATATAGCCTGTTGGATAGTTCGACCATGTGAAGTATAGCACTTGGGCTTTAGTCGAGTGGTCGTCACGTGGACAGAAACATAGCTCTGGGGTTATTTTTTTTTTATTTACAGGGGCTTTGATACTTAATATCTCTGAGGAGAATACTGTATTGATACTTTGTATCACTTTTGTAACACACAGCCGGCTAGCAGTTTACAAAACACAGTGAGCTGCTGTCTGCTCTGTGACTGTCACGGATCTGTGATCACAGCAATCAGCTCTTGCTGTGATCACAGGTCTGTGACTACCTAATCTGCTGTTGAGAGTCTGCCTATGACCCCCAGGGACCCATCAACAGTAGTAACTCAATGAGCGTTGGTCCCTTCACGGACCAGCGCTCATTATACCGAATAACGGGATTATCCCGTCACCGGTTGTTAATTAACTGAATGATCGTGATGGAATAATCCCGTCATCAGTCAGTTAGGGGTTAAATTCAATCTCTATGTTCATCATCCAACAGTATCCCAAAGGACTTAGCATTGCAGACTTAAAATCAAAATTTTTAAAAATTACTTAAATCATATATCCGTTTTTTTACTACGGGCGGACGGCAAGAGGTTAAGAATCAAAGACCCACCTGTCACTATAAAGTAGGTATGAGGTTCAGATTCACCACAACTTTTGTTTCATGAAAAATCCTGTTTGTTCGAAATTCCCGGTCCTGACAAATCGGCCCAAATGCATCTGGACCTTTTTTCTTTTAAACCAGAATGGTCTGTTGGACCTGTGGTCTCTCAATCATAGCCGACAGGCTTTGCAGAGCCAACAAAGGGGTTTTGGATGAGCCAGCTCTTTCTCTATAAAAAGGGGGCCTAAGAGGAAAGCCTTCATGTCAGCGTGTTGGAATCTGCTGTACGGAATGAAAAGGAAGAGCTGACAAAATAGGTAGAGATTAGTAATTTGATGTCAGCAACACATTTAATTGCTCTCTAGGGCAATCAGACTCTTAGCTGCCTTCTTTATTTATTTTGTATTTATTCATTGTTTGTGACTTTTGTTGTCTTTAATTTTAGATTAAGGCTGATTTGAGGGCAGTGGTCATTCTGCCTTCTCCAAACCCTTCACCCTTTTGTGAATAACCCAGTAAGTTCAAAAGTTCATTCACATTCACCACATCTACCTACACTCATGGTAAAAAAAAAGAGGCATACATTGATTAGGCCCATTCTCCCTTATAAAAACTGTCCTGCTGCTGGACAGTTTTACATAGCTCTAACATCTGCAGGATGACACTCCTAATTCTTGTAGTTAAACACCAGCCTGTGCCTTGTGTCTCTACATTTCAGCCTGGCTTGTCCCACAAAAATTTCCTGCTGTTGGCTAATTGTTACACTGCTTTATCATCTACAGTCTCTTAATTTTTTTAATAAACATTTGATAAAAATTGGCCAGTGGCAGGACAGTTTTGTATCAGCAGGAACAGGCACAGCCTCAGATAACTGCTGGCCAATGTCTTCCTATTGGCCAAAGTAGGCCTTTCACCACTTGATGAAAATGTATATGTCACTGCTAAAACTACCTGCTGTATGTACTATAAGCCAAGCTACTACAACCGCTCAAAGCTGACTTATGGTTTTACTACCCGCTGTGGGTCATACAATTCACGGGGTACTCTCACCAAACAGCCACACAACCTAAAGAGCAGCTCTTCCTAAATAAACTTTATTCCATTCTGTACTGAAGATGCACATACATAAATCACTTGTGCCTCCTCATCTAATGTGTTTCACCCCAGTTGGAGCTTAGTCATAGAGGAGGGGAGTTGGTACACTTTTATACACACAAATTATCTCATAATATCTTACTGCGTTGGTGTGGCTAGTTGAAAATGTTGGATTCTAATGCAGCGCAACACTCCACAGTACATTATTACACAAGACAAGTACAGGAAAAACTAATATGCACCAAAGAATGAAAACATGTTAAAACTTTTTTATTTACAAAAGTAAAAGTGGCAAGTTGCTAATTGCCAAAAATGGGCAATTGTTTATGATGTATAGTGCTTTAGTAAACTAAATGTCATTCAGTTAGGGTTTATATGTACTTCAGATTGGATTTACACCACTTGCGTTACATATAGCAAGCCTGACAAGTGCTAAACACACTTGAGTAGATGTGCATTGACATGCATTAAAGTTACTTTACTTCTTATTTAAAATCTTATGTGAGATTTTAATGATTGCCTTTACATATACTTTAACGCATTTTACTCAGCAAATCCATACGGTATTATTTGAACGAATATGCTTCAGGGTACAGGAAGGCTATAGCTCCAAATATAAATAAATGAAGATTCCCAGCATTTCCAGCTGACACTGGTGTAAATAGATAACTTTTATGAAAAAATTCTCTTTCCTACCCATGGAGAGCATCCTGTGGTTTCAGCCCTACTGAGGGTTCTTAATTAAAAAAAGGAACGACATGGAAGGAGATAATGAAAATATTGCAAAAATAGTTTTCTTATTATTGATTAGACAAAGAATATGGTAAGGTCTTTTTTTCTGTATTTTATTTTATTCCCCTGTGTTTAAAAGTCAATTAATCCATAGATGAGGATGACTGCCTTATATTCTTCACCTCAACAAAGAATAAAAAAGCAGTTTTGACTGAACATACTGAAGGATCAGCCTGATTGCCATAAAAAGTTTGTTAACCTCTCTTTTTCTCTCAGCATGGGTTTCCTTTAAAGACTGCAATGTGAACATTGAAAATGTATATAAAAGATGTATGATCTTTTAAAAACATTCATCCCAGAAAATGCTAGATGCTTAAAATTTTACAGTACCCATCAGGGGAACCTCAGACATGTCTTGTTCTCTGGCACCATACCTGCCAACGTTCTTTCAACCAGATGATGAAAATGTTGACTAATTTTGATTTGTGTGCACTATTAACACACAAAATATTGGCCTTTGTTGCATCAAACTTATAAGCAGCTTTGTGGTTAATATTGCCTATGAACTTCCAGGAAAATGGGAGACAAAAAGAAGCTAGGAAAATTATTTGTAGAGTAAAGGAGAGTGCCTAATGCTCAAGGACTTTGCTAGGATTCCAAAAGACCTTGGACACCAGTGGGCACACTGCTCATTGAATACATAGCACACAAATGCTACAATTCTTGCCCGCATAAAATATGCCTTAAATTGGAACTATTGCATAAATGGTACAATCTGTCAATAACA
>NW_017307426.1:308931-330233 GCF_000935625.1 Nanorana parkeri | reverse complement strand
CCCCTGCAGCGTTTTATTACCTGTTAATCCTGCTAGTAAGTCTGTGGTTTTCAGCTTCCTTTAACAAACTAAGCTGTCCAGAAATAGTGGGAATTAGAGGGTTGGGACGAACCATTTGACACTGGCGGGGGTGCTTACAATAGTGAGCTTTTATTCATTTAGCTTAAACCTTTACCCCAAAAGGAAATACAGATCTGTTTATGCAAGTGCTCAAAAAGTTGTAGCTGCAGTTAGGCTTTAATTTGTCACGTATGTAAAGTCCATCTAAATAAATAAGTTCATCTAACACTACCCTAGCAACAGGTTGACAAAGCGGTTGTCGAATAGAGTGGCCACATTGCTCCTCCATAAAATACAGTGGATGAGTGAGTGTAGCCACCCTAAGACAAGTGTGTTAATGTTCATCTTACAAGGTGAGATGCGCTTTAAATATGATATCACATCAGAGGTATCATTGCTCTCAAAAGTAACACATTGGCTGAGGCTGCCATAAACTGTTTTTTTCTATCTTTAATTCCTCTCATTCTTCATCAAAATGAATTTTGCAAGTAAAGTGCCTTTTTAGAGCAATCTACTAAAATGTATACCTGCCACTCTGTTGTACATGTGTATATTTTTCCATGCAAACATCCACAATAATCACAATTCAGTGTTATGTATAGTGTCCACGTCCACACTTCAATACAATGAGTATTCTGTGCTGTGATATTTCCATCCAGAACTGCTGTCTTTAGCTTTAGATGTCCCCAAAACACCACTCAGTTGTCACACAGCCTTTGTGATCTTCCACTCTCCTGGTAATATTGCTTACCTTGTACTGATGACCACAACCAATTTACATCAGTTTGGTCTATATGTGTTTAATTATCTCACCCAATTTCTCTTTTCCACATTCCAGCTTCCCTCTGTATTGTACTAAAAAGGAATGCGAGAGGCAATACATTGGATAAAACATTGGATAAACGTTATTAAAATAACCATTAAAAACAATTCATTCCCACACAGCTACCTTCTGATGTATCACTTTCCCCTCTCTTTTATATTGTAAGCCCTCAGGGGCAGGGCCCTCCTTACCATCTTGTCTTGCATTGTATTGTGATTGTAATGTCTTCCTTATATTGTAAAGCGCTGCGCAAACTGTTGGTGCTATATAAATCCTGTATAATAATCATCATAATAATAGTAATAATAACAAAACACACTGATGTTTGAAAGTGCACTTTTAGCTGTGCACATAGACACCATTTTATTTGGCTCTACACTTTGGAGTAGCTAAATTCTACTACAACTCTAGAAGAGTTGCTTTCTCCTGCCCACATTACCTGTTTATGTCTCCAGGACTTACCTGCTACTCCTGTTTATAAACTGCACTGTAACCAACCTCTGAAATGCAAGGATATCATTAGAATCACTCTTATCTTAGGCTTTGCGCAAGCCAGCTGCTACCAAGTAATTTTGTTAACTTACAGGGAAGGGGCAAGAGAAACTACAAGCAAGAAAAATAGTTGGTAATTAGGGGTGATGTCAAAGGGTAAATCAAGGACCCTGAGCCAGAGGAGGTAGCCAGCTAAAGCAGGGGTCAGTCAGAGCCAAAACAACAGAGGTACGTTAAGCACAGAGAAGACAGGGCAGATTAACTACCTCCGGCCGGCCGTAGTAAAAAAACGACCGGCCGGGAGCTCTCTAGATCTGAGCGGGCGTCTTTAGACATCCACTCAGACACGCCCACTCGCGCGTGTAGCTCGGCGTGCGCAAACGGGATATGGCCGTTATCATAAAGAGGACCTATCACATATTTTGCTATCACATAGGGGGATTTTACTAGCCCCCGTATGTGATAGCAATACAGTTTAGTGAAAAAAAAAGGGAAAAAATGTTTAAGTTCCCCCCAAAATTTTAAGTTACACATAAAAAAGAATAAAAAAACAAAAAAAATGTTAAAGTCCCCACCCATACATAGACACATGCAAACATGCGCCGAGGGCGCATACGTGCAAAAAAGACGATTGCGCCCATTACGCCACACATGTTACATATCGCCGCGAACGTCGGAGTGAGAGCAATAATTCTAGGGCCATCAATCACTGATAACACTAAACTGATGAGCGGTAAAAGCTTTTAAAGTGTCGCCTATGGCTAATTTTGGGTATGGTAGTTTTCTGCGATTTCGCGGGTGCGCGCAATTTTAAACCTTGACATGTTTGGTGTCAGTTTACCCGACGTGACCCGATCTTTTATATTTTACCAAAAAACTTGGTAATAATAAATGTTTCCTAACATAATGTTAAAAAAACTTTTTTTTTTTCAAAATGTTCTGTCATTTTTCCGAATTATAGTAAAAAATAAAAACCCCAGTGGTGTTTAAATACCACCAAAATAAAGCTCTATCTGTCCCCACAAAATGGTATAAAATTAATTTCAGTACAGCGTTGCATGACGGAATAAACGTCAGTCAAAGTACAGCAGCGCTGAACACTGAAAACTGAAAAATGGCCTGGCCAGGAAGGCCAATGGCCTGGCCTTGAAGTGGTTAAAGCAGGAAATCATATTGCTAGACAGAAGGAATGAGCATTGGATTCGGGTCAATCATTAGTTTAACTCAAACCCAAGTCATTCACAGTTCTAGAAAACGATAAACTACGGTGGCCATTTGCATTTGTAGCAACCAATTACCAAATAATGTCTCTGAACTGTGGTCAGGTGGCTCATACTAAAACTAAAAGTTGAATTTTACCACCATTGTGCATACTTAAAATCTTAATTTCTTGTTTAATGGTCCTTTAAAGAACAGTGTCTTAATTAGCATAAAATATTGCTGTGTAAAGGACCCAGAAACATTTACAAAAGGCAAAGTGTGTGCCATATATTTGAGGAAAAAGACTCAAATAAAATAAAGTAATGTTTTTTCTTCACTTCGGTAATGTTCCAAAATGTCACTTGAAGCTGTAAATTACCTTAACTAATACTCTAATTAGCCTATTTAAAAATGTTCACAACACTTAGTGCGTCACTTATCTCAATCAGTATTACCTAACAAAACTTGAATGATTATACAAATATGTTTTCTTTAATAACCCAGGGTTAAATAATATCAAACATGTAGCCAGGTGCTGGCATGTTTACAATTCCACACTTGCAGGTTTATTCACAAAAGAGTGAAGAGTTTGGAGAAGGCAGGAGAAGTGAACAATCTAGGACAACATAGCTGAACTGGAAAGTGAGCTGAATTGGAGAATGTTTCCAAATCAGCTATGTTGTCTTAGATTGTTCACTTCTCCTGCCTTCTCCAAACTCTTTACCCTTTAGTAAATAGCCCTGTTGGTCTTTCTTCATTGGAACTTGCATCAGCAACAGGAGCAGAAGCCAGTAATGCAAAGCACAAACTTCGGCACTAGGCTTACTATTAGGCACAGTAGGCCTATGCCTATAGGCAGCAAGGGCAAAGAGACCCATATTCTTATCAGAAAAAAACACACTGATCTCATATTTATACCTTTTTACACATTGCCACAATATGTTAAGGTAGAATAGGATAAGTGAAACAAGAAACTGTTATTTGTGAAAGAGGTGTTGCTAGCACCAAGAGAGGTAATGCTTTAGGTGCCTAAGGTTGTGTGTCTGCAGGCTCCAGTGATGGAAATCTGGGCCTGGCCAGCCTTCAAAGACCAAAGGGTAAGTTTACCTCTTTGACATTTGCCTTACAATGATTTCTCTATTAGTTAACACACTGGAGGGTTTTGATTGTGCGCTTACATGACTAAGCTCACGCATTTGCACTTTGCTGAAGTCTCACTGCAGAAAGTGGCACTGATTATTGTCCTCCATACACGTAAATAAGGATAGGTCCTAATAATATCACAATCAGGAGGCTGCTGATACATTTGGAAAATGTAGGTATTTCCCAATGTAGCGCTACCCCCGCAGGAGACACTGAGTATACCGGTTATTTATTTCCCCCTGCACCAATGCACCGCCCAAATGTGGATCCACAGCACACCAACACACCTTTAAAGGGTTTTATAACAGGTTTAATGACTAGCAATGTAAAAGTTATAAAATAAGGCACTCAGTGGCTCAACAATCCCATAAAATACAATGATAGGCTAAGGCACTCCAACATTCAGTAACCGCTGCTATTTATTGCATGCACGGAAACCTGCAATGTCAGACTGTCTCAGGGGTTAACCTTGGGCTAGATATAGTCAACAGTAATATCTCCCCTTAAAAGTGTCACACCCACTCTAAACTACTGGCCAGTAGTAATGTCCTAGGCTAGCCAAAGTTGGGGCCCATGCTGTGTAGCAGATGAAGAAAAGTACATTGTCACAATGGCCAAAGGCCTCTCACCATTTTCAGGGTTATTTTGAGAAAGGATGATGACTGTCAGCAGCAGATGAACGTCCCTCTTTCTTCAGACCGACACTTGTGAAGAAGGTGAAGTCATCTAGGGTCTCTTGCCGCACATCTCCGTTCGTCTAGGTACCGCGATATCCCCGCCGCTGCCACCTCACTAGGCCTCAGGTCGGGCGCTCGGTCAAAGTCTCTTCATCTCAGCAGACGAACATCAGTCTCTCAAACACTGCTGTACAAAGCCTGTGTGTCCCTGTCTGTCAGAGGCGACCACACAGCTCTGCTACAGGCAGTCTTAACTCACTGTGTGATACAGATCTGCCCTCTTCAGATCGCTGTCCCAGGCTGAGTGCGCTCAGCAGCTGCAGCCCATAGTCCCACTTCTTCCTCCCGCACAGCCCCCTGGGAGTTGCAGTTCTAAAGGTCCTTCCAGCAATGTCTCCATGTCTGCTCTAAAAGATTCATTTTAAGGAGATCATTATGATTAAACTATTATTACAATTTACATAGCGCTGTAAAATTAATATGCCTCCCTTTATACTAAATAAATCAACACATAAAGTATATGTGTGTGTCTATATATATATATAGTGCAATATAAATGGGTAAGCCGTATTAGTCCAGCAGTCAAGATGTCAACAAAAACAAAAACGGAGTATTGCAGTGTGCAATGATCCAATTCTTAACGGACTAACAAAATATATAAAAGACAAGCTTTCGAGAGTGAACCTCTCTTCTTCAGGTCAGAAGCAATACTGATCAACATGACAGTTTGTCAGTTAAGACTGGAGAAAGCTGTTAGAGGAGGGGAACAGCTCCTCTAACAGCTTTCTCCTGTCTTAACTGACAAACTGTCATGTTGCTTAGTATTGCTTCTGACCTGAAGAAGAGAGGTTCACTCTCGAAAGCTTGTCTTTTATATATTTTGTTAGTCCAATAAGAAAGGTATCATTGCACACTGCAATACTGCATTTTTGTCTTTTTTGACATCTTATATATATATATAGTGAAAATCATATAAACAATATATCACAACTTATTTACACCATATGATATTTTCAACTCACCACCATGTGAAAAATCCAGAAACTATAAATCACATCAACCCTTTAAAAAATCTTTAATAGTGCTGTTACATAAATGCACTTGATCCACTATGTGAACAATCCAAAAAACTACAGTTCACATCAGCCCCCAATCTGTAATCATCAATTGTGCTATTTAGGCAAGTTCATTCGTGATACACTCGTGATGCACCCTTGTGTAGATCACACTTCCACACTCACCGGATGCTTTGGACAGCCATATGGTGGCTATTAATCACTCTAAAGTTGTACACAATAGGGATGTCCCAATACCACTTTTTTAAGACCAAGTACAAGTACTGTCCCTCAGGTACTTGCCGATACCAATTACCGATACCATTTCTTAAAGGGACATGTGACATTTTTTCTAAAACAACACAGACTAATGATTTTAGGGCAGTTTCTCACCAGGGCATAATACAGATGTCACCAGAACTGAATACATGTCCCCAAAGCAGAATACATGTCCCCAAAGCAGAACACATGTCCCCAAAGCAGAATAGTATTCTGCTTTGGGGACATGTATTCTGCTTTGTTGACATGTATTCTGAGAAGACATGCCCTCAAAGCAGAATACATGTCGCCAAGGCTGAATAGTATTCTGCTTTAGTGACATGTATTCTGAGAATTCATCTCACCAGGCTGCGTGTCGATCTCACCCGGGTGGCATGTAGACATCTGCAGTGGCTCTGCGAGCACTCCACCTCACCAGCGATGCTGGGACTTGGCCTCCTCCACATCCGGACTGGCAATGCCTCTTCCACCGGCAAACAATCTCCATCGGCCAACCATCTCCGCTGGCCCCCGACCTCCATCCTTTCCATTGCCTCCCGCCCAAGTCCTCCCCTGTCAGTGGGCAACTGGACCCCTTAGCTTTGGGCCCTGTAACAGCCGCTCCGGCTGCACTGCTGGTAGTTCCGCCCCGGGGCTGTCCATGGCTGTGCATACGTAGGGAAGGAGAAGATAAAGAACCAGACAGGCACTGCCATGGACAGCTACTTACAGGTTCCCTGCAGGCTGCTCCCGAGGTCCCCACAAGCGCATAAGTTGTATCCCCTTTGTTCTACGGATGCTGGAAATTTCTCCTTCACCACTGATTCTCTGTCCTTTTTTTGTCACTATCAATCCTCTGATTACTCCATCCAAAATCACCACCCTATTAGAGCTCAAAAGCTCAGCATAGTGTAGCCTTCATTAAAAAAACCTTTATTAAAACAAAGTAGGAATGTTCAGATACCAAGTACAGTACTTGGTACAAGTACAGATACCTTTCCAGCTCCAAGACCGCTGTCATTTTTAAGGAGCATACATGGCTCCTGGAATTTGTGCATTCCTGTTTTAATGTATGATTTAATATTCCTGTTTTAATGTATGATTTAATATATAAAACAGGGATGCACCGATACCATTTTTTCCATACCAAGTACAAGTACTTGTCCAAGTTGTCACAGATACAATAACTGATACATTTTTGTTCAGTGTCATGTGACAGTTTTTGTAAAAGAATACAGACGAATTATTTCAGGACAGTGGTGGAGCGCCATGTCCAGGTCCCAGCTGCATCTGCTGCAACACTGGTAGTTCTGTGAAAATGCTGAGTATCGGCACTGGTATCTGAGCTGGTGACTGAAAATCCGTAGAACAAAGTATTGCACTTACATGTAAAAACAAATGAACGTTCGTATCTCACGTCGCTCAGCCTGCACAGACTGGCTTCCGCTGGTTTTCTCTGTGGAGCAGCACACCCATTGACTTATATATGCATTCTCACCACTATCGCTAACAGTTATATCTATGGCCACTAAGGGTAAAGGAGGCCCATTAATTTCACAGGGCGGTGTAAATTATAATAGTTTTACTGCAGTGGGACCACTGTTAACAGTGCAGCTATTTTTAAGGTTTGAGGTTTTACTATAGGAGCGTGGATTTATATATATTTTATAATTATGATTAATTTTTCCCTTTTTATTTTATGGCTAAAATACACTGAAGCCACTTAGGAGGCACATCTGCAGTATCCTGAGAAGAAGAGAAAGTGTTTGATGTATGCAAATAATAATGATACTGTTACATAAACTGAAGCTTTATGTAACCCAAGCCATTATAGAGCTTTTATGCAGTTACACTGTAAAAGCAAAGTGTTCTAATGGTAATCAAGCATACTGTGTTAATTTAAAAATGTACAAAAAAACAGAGAACTGACATAGAATACTTACTGTACAATAACTACACATTTTGAATACGCTTTTTCGTGGAAATATGTGCACATTTTCTTATAAAATCTGCATGATTTCTCATTTGAACACCATTTAGATTTGAATAAAATACAGCTGCTAAACAAATGTGGTAGCATATCAAGCGGCTTTAGCCATTTAAATACCATTAAAGGAACAAATGTTGAAATTGCGTAAGTTGATATTAATTCAAAAGATGCATCAGTTTTGCCTATCTTGCATTTGGAGAAACCTAAAAAAAAATTCTATTATTATTCATGAACCATGTTTTTTTTAATGAACTGAATTATATGCATTGTAAAAAAAAAATCAAATAAGATAAAGTTGGTAAAGTCTTTATTTTCTTAATACAATAGATTTTTAGTAAGATTTTTTTTTCCAGTTTCTTTAACAAGGTAAGCAGTTACAAAAACAAACCAAAAACAAACAATAAAGGAATACAAGAATAGCAGTCATCATGTAGTTGTTGTGGGCAGCATATAAACCAGTGACCAATATTTCAGTAGCCTGCCTTTTGCAGCTTTGTAAATAACCCTGTAAGTGTATATGAGGCCAGCATACAAACATAAAGAAAGCCAAAATAATGTATTCTTAAATCACAGAAAAGTTGAATAAGAAAAAAAAGAATGCTAAATTGATGAGTGTGGCCGGCTAAAGGCATTCATCACATTAATCCTAAAGTGACACTAAACTCAGGAGTTAAATCTTAAAAATGCATTCAAGTACCTTAACTATTAACAAAAATGTCTTTTATTTGTGTATCACTCAGCTGTGGATACTCAAATCATCTCTGAATTCATGCTGACACTGTCCTTCCTTCTGGAGGGGGGCTACTTTTGTTCCCCATGGTCCCTGTGTGTGTGTTGTAAAGTAGTCACCACTCCAAGATCTCCCCCTGATGGACTACAATCTCAAAACAAATTAGTAAACTAAACATGAGATTGTAGCCCATCATGGCAGCGAGCTTGGAGAATTTGAACTTGAATGCATTTTTAAGATTTAACCTGAGTTTAATGTCAGACCTGACACAGTTATAGTGAGGTTATAGAGAAACCTACACCCGGTCCCTAAATGAATTTGTTCATAAAGGACATACAGAGCAAGGTTACTAAAAATATTATTTTACAATCTTTTCTTCAAGGTCTTTGAGATTTATGATTGAAAAGAAACAGAATAATACAGATGTGACTATAAAGCAGTGATATAGTTGTCTGACATCATCTGCTTCTATTTGATATTGCTTAATTATTTATGCGAGCACCCCTGATGTTTTGCCAGCTGCTATACTTACATTGATAGTTTTGATTTGTTGTTATAGCACTTTGTTAGTATTCATAATTACGATCATCTCACTGCTGAGTATTCCATGCCATACTGCTTTTTCAACCACCTTGAACCTTTAATGCTTACATGAAATACATTGTTTTCCATTGTTCACATTTATGTGTGAGCATAATTATTATAAAGCATAATGATTTCTTTATATGTTTTGACAAAAATAGTCTAGATAAAAAACTATTTGATTCCATTTTAATCATCACATTATAAATTTACAAATGCTATACAACATATACACTTACACAAGTATACACACAAGTATATTGGTATATTAACCATTTTATTTCAGAAGTATACTGAACTATGGACAAAATAAAAAAATGGCACATATGAAATAGTCTGTCAATCGCATTAACACAACAGGTTTTGCTTTTCTGATTCCTCCTGTGACAGTTTTATTATCTGTTAATTATGCCAGAACCTCCATTGGTTTTTCATTTCCTCTAAAAGTCAGTGCCAGTTAAAGGGTTTTGGAGAAAACATAAATTACTGGTGGGTGTGAATACACGGGCGAACAGTGGACTCTTCCTAGTGGTGGACATGTCTGTAAATAAAAAAAAATTGTGCTCGCTCACACCTGCTAGCAGGTTCCCGCTGGGAATGCAAACAGATGGTACTTGCTTTTACATACAAGCGTTCGGCCGGCTCCAGAGCCGGCCGATCGCTTGTATGACACAAAAAAGCACACTTCCTTCCTGCGCCTCTTCCTCAGCTGCCATGCTCCCCCCTCCAACGCCACTGCCAGTTAACCCGGTCTCTGATGTCCCCCCTGCGGCCCCGGGACCGGCACAGCAGCTATTAGCAGTGAGAATGGAGGAGAAATCAGCATTCTCCCACTGCTGATCTCTCCTTCTCTATCTCTAATGGCGGAAGTGATGTATATAAAGAGGACCTGTCATTGTATATTGGCTATCACATAGGGGGCTTGTTATCCCCCTATGTGATACCAATAAAGTTAAATGTAAAAAAAAAAGTTTAAAAATGTAAAGCCTCATATAAAAAATAAAAAAACACACGCAAGCACATGTAAACGTAAATACATTGGTGTGCCTACATGTGAAAACAACAATTACGCCACACATGTTATATATTGTCGCGAACATGGGAGTGTTAGCAATAATTTGAGGGCCATTAGTCACTGATAACACTAAACTGATGAGCGGTAAAAGCTTTTAAAGCATTGCCTTTGGCCAATTTTAGGTAATCTGCATCTCTTTACAATAGCAGCCCTTGACTACAGTCAGATAATATTCTATAAATGTTGTGATCATGTGAAGCCTTTTTTGCCATGACACCTAAGGTGTTGTAGAGAGTGCATATACTGTAGCTGTCCCACTGCAAAATATATCTGGGGATTAGCCTACTGACAGAAAATAGGATCTATATGCTGTTGTGTTTGTTAGTATTATATTACATGCAATGCATTATTATGATAACAACAGTAAATCTGTAAGGCCCCTTTCACATAGGCACCATACATAGATACCCTGCTGATCAGAGCAGAACGGAACCGATGTCACTTTTGTAACATCCGTGTCTGTTCCGGTTTAAAAAACTGAGCTGTACCATGTCAGGTCTATGGGGAGTTGGATATAAGTGGACATGTGCCCATTTACATCTAATTACCTCCAATCCATCATGATTAAGTCCATCAAAATGGAACTCTGTTCCAGTTTTTTTTTCCATACCTACACCAAGTCCAGGGTAATTGCAATTGCACGCCCCTTTACATATGGCTGCCCATTGGGTAACATTCAGACTTTCGATCAGATTCTGATCAGATCACACCATTCATGTGAAAGGAGCTTAAGGGTTCTATTTATAAAGTTTTTAATACGAGATTTACACAACTTTAAGCCAAGATTTGCACATTCTTATAATTGGATTCAATTAGAAAAAATGGTGAATCCTGGATAAACATAAATAGGGTAAACATAAATAGATCCCTAATTGCTTAATACAGAGCATGCAGTTCTGACCATTAGGCGTACACAGTTTACATTAACATTGAATTGTGCTATTGATGTTCCTATATATACACTAGATGAATGTGAAATAAGATATTTCATGTAAATATGTAGAGAGACATCTGAACATAAAAGCAGGCACTGCTGTAGCACAGGCTTCTGCTGCTTTTTCTACCTCCACTATGTATATGGAACCCCACAAGTTGTTTATCCTAATACCACCTTTCTCAAAGCATGCAACCCAATTTTCACTGGCTTGGGCTAGGTGACAGGACACTCTGCACCAAGCACTGCCTTGTTTTCTGCAGTGTAGGGTATGTTCCTAAAACAGGAGTTTCTTGATTGCTGAGTACATTTGGGAGACACATTAGAGGGAGAAAGAAAAAGCAGGTTTGTCCTGGCAGCTTATAGTGTCTGCTTTTATATGCAAGTGTGTAATTTTTGCACTGTATTAGTTACACAAGTTGGCTTTAAGTAACCCTAGTTTTATCAAAGTGACCTCCTTCAAATATTTTTATTTAGTTTAACATGTTTGCTAATGGAAATGGCAGCACCGATTTAATGCCTGTGTGGATGACTGTACAAGATGTGAACTTACATAAAACAGCAAAAAAAAAAAACATCTAGAGAAACAGTGGCATATTACCTCTGCCCATTAAACAAATTGATATTCTATAAACAATCCAGCATGAAATTTCCTTTCCCTGTAGGGAGATATTAAACACATTTTAATATGCCTTTAGAATATTTTTAAATGAGTTAAAATTAAGATAAACTGCAGCTGACCCCAGGCATAATAAATGGCATTAGAATTCTCGCTCAGGTAGGGCCATCTGTTGCTTTGGAGGCCAGCTATTCATTAACCTTATTAGCGCCTGCCCCTACAGCCTTCAATTGACATTTCCCTGGCTAATAAGTCGTGTTCTGTAACACATAACAAAAAACTGATTAAAGCATTTATTTTATTGTCAATAACTGCAATAGTAACAAACAGCAGCTGCCAGTAAATGCATATTAGATTTTATTTACTGAATGTCTGCTTTCTTATTAGACTACATCTCAACAACCAGCATCCCAATTTGCATGTCCTTGGAGTGTTTATAATGGTATTCTGCTGTTACTAATCACACTACTTAATGAGAATAATGTACAAATTTCAGGCATTAGATTGTCTTAAAGTCATTTTACTCAATAAAACAATACTTCATACAGAACCAAATGTAACTATAATTAAGGAAGCAAAGATTTGTGTTGAGCTTGCTGTAACTGACGAGTAAATATAAATATGCTGTTGCTGTAAAGTTAAGCTTTGAAAATCAGGCTTACTTAGTAAATGTAAGCAACTGCAAGGCCAAATTCGAAAAAGACTATTTGAGTGTCATAATAATTCACACTTAAATGCTACTGAGTATTTTTTATAATGTTTTACTTGCAGGCTCTGCAATTCTGGCACAGTGAAATATATGTGCATATTACTGTCTCGATGTGACAGTATCTTGGATTACTCCATTTGATAACATAGCAGATCTTCCCCACCAGTGCAGTCCATAGAGAGATAAAGCTTGGCAGTGATGTAATACAAAAGAATTGCATGAGTTTGAGCCAAAAAATGTGTTAGTTTATTGCTAGAAACTTTATCCTCCTGTCCCATCGCACTCCTGACCGGACAAAAAGCCAAATCCAACTGGGTGGGTGTGGTGGTGACAACTGATGCCTCCGTGAAATGTAGATAGATGAAAGTAGTCACTCGCAGTCCATGATATTAAAGTCAATGCTGTTTATTGACTGAGATAACACACATCTTCTTAGCAAAGTTTCGAGACCATGCGGCCCCGTCCTCAAGCAAACAGTTTATTGCTAGATTCTGATGTATTACCGTTAGTCGTCTCTGCAAAACACCCCCAACAAAAGTAGAAAACCCTTTGTCCTGCAGAGAAATACTTTTGCTGTCTGTGTGAAAGCAGTGGTCTTCCAGCAGCAGTCTAACAGCCCAACCTCTGCTGAATAAGTTCTACAACTCTGCAATCAACAGAGAACGTGAGCTCTGCTGGACGAAGAGCAGTAATTGTGACAAGAAGGAGACCATTACTAAGGTACTACTTGCACACAGAGAGCAGCAGTGCTGTAGTGTAGGACTTTGGATTGCCTTTTCTCAAGGGGTGCTTTGCGAAGACAAATATCGGTAAAACATGGAATACTTACCATATTCCTTCACACTGAATTGATATAAAGCATTTCACCTGAAAGTTCAGATGGCCCTTTAAAGACCTGGATCCATCTGGGGGCACCATTTCAGGAATGCACAAAGTGTTTATTTGCAAATGTTGTGACAGATACATAGGTTTCGTTTAGTTGGCACACTTTTCAGTTAAAGGCACTTATTCCTATAATATGCCTACCTTTGCTAGAACCCCATGTGAAGATTAAAACCAGCATCCTAGTATGTCACTCAGAAACAGCAAATAATATCACCATGACAACAGTAAATTATATCACAGAAAAACAGTAGAGATGAGGTTCACGTTCGCCACCGAGCTGGACCGTTTGCCCAAACAGCGCCAGGCACCTAAAGCGAACCCCATAATGCTTTGCCTGACCTGTGAACTCAGGTCAGGTGAAAAATGATGCCCACTGTAGTGGCTTTGAAAATATGCCAGCCCACTCCCTATAAAAGTCAGTTTTCCCAGCATACTTCTGTCAATGTATGGAGTCAGTTAGTATTGGAGATAGTGAAGGATAGCTGACAGCTTTGTGAGGGAGAGACAGTTTATGGTACATATACAGTGCTAGTAGTGTGCTAGTGCAGAGTTATACACTGCTGCATAGTGCCACAGCTTGCAAGTGCAGTGGGCTGCAGAGAGTGGAGTGAACCCCCCCCCAACATTCACTATTCTGTTCAGTGGCATCAGTGCTTGATTACTGTTAATTGCACTGTGGCGTAACTGTGTATCACCCATAGCATTTACAGTGAATAAACACAAGAGTCCTTTTTAGGATTACATTTTTTTCTGTCATTGTCTCCAGTGATGAGGATGATGAGGTAGCAGATATTACCTGAGTGACCAAGAATGTAGTGGAGGAAAGTGGAGAGGCACAGCATCAGCAATGCAGAGGGCACAGCAGTAATGTCATGCAGGAGCAATAGATTAAAACATGGATAAACAGAATATTATATTATGCAAGTACTTGAACTTGACTTTAAATTAGTCTCTTGTAGATTCTGTACAGCCGAGCTTAGAGAAGGGGAGGGATAAGCAGTGCATAAAGTATGTTACTAGGAGGAGAGAGCACAATGACAGAAAAATGAGCACATCAGTGTGCTGATTCTCCTTTCCAGTTACAGGATGGGGTGGGGATAAGTCATGTAAGTGAAAGTGAAACAGCAGCCCATTCCGTAACATTCAGACATTCTGATCAGATCACACGATTCATGTGAAAGGAGATTAAAGTGACATTAAACCCTCAGATTTTTAAACATAAACCAATACTGTAATGTGTGCCTTACTGTAATCCATGGTTGTTTCCCTTCTCTTTGCTGCTCTTCCTTTTTAAATCCTCATGTCTTCTCATGCTTGGGAAGAACTTCCCTTTTCAGCTCAGGGCCTCTTCCTGTAGTGCTGGCTCAGGTTACAAACGTATAAACAGACACCATGTATCCATTTCAGAGACAAGGCAGTCTGCTGCAAAACAGAAGTTCTGCAGAGCATGAGAACAGATAAAGATTTAAAAGGAAGAGCAGCAAAGAGAAGGGAAATAACCATGGATTACAGTAAGGCACACATTACAGTATTGTTTTATGTTAAAAAATCTGAGGGTTTAATGTCACTTTAAGGGTTCTATTTATAAAGTTTTTAATACGAGATTTACACAACTTTAAGCCAAGATTTGCACATTCTTATAATTGGATTCAATTAGAAAAATGTGTGAATCCTGGATAAACATAAATAGAATGAATAAATGGGGTAAACATAAATAGACCCCTAATTGCTTAATACAGAGTATGCAGTTCTGACCATTAGGAGTACACAGTTTACATTAACATTGAATTGTGCTATTGATGTTCCTATATATACACTAGATGAATATGCAATAAGATCTTTCATGTAAATATGTAGAGAGACATCTGCACATAAAAGCAGGCACTGCTGTAGCACAGGCTACTGCTGCTTTTTCTACCTCCACTATGTATATGGAACCCCACAAGTTGTTTATCCCAATACCACCTTTCTCAAAGTAAGTAACCATTGGCATGCAACCCAATTTTCACTGGCTTGGGCTAGGTGACAGGATACTCTGCACCAAGCACTGCCTTGTGTTCTGCAGTGTAAGGGTATGTTCCTAAAACAGGAGTTTATTGATTGCTGAGTACATTTGGGAGACACATTAGAGGGAGAAAGAAAAAGCAGAGCTTAGAGAAGGGGAGGGATAAGCAGTGCATAAAGTATGTTACTAGGAGGAGAGAGCAAAATGGCAGAAAAATTAGCACATCAGTGTGCTGATTCTCCTTTACTGTCCAGTTACAGGATGGGGTGGGGATAAGTCATGTAAGTGAAAGTGAAACAGCAGCAGATGAAAATCAGGTCTCCCCCGCCAGACAGGACTGTGCTGGGTGACAAAGCTGTGCAAATCTCAGGACAGGATGGACAGAAATGCCTATCCTTTTGTTAGGTTAAAAAAAAAACTTTCATATATGTATTACCTCTGTATATTTAAATGTTTGTCTGGAGTTCAGCTTTTACTTATTTTCAAAATAATGACCCCACACAGCAATTAGAACTACTAGAAAAAATTCCAATAAAACAATGGATTCAGTTACACCATTTGCAATTGAAGACCCTATACAGGTCTCTGCATTTAATTTACCACTCAAAAAGCATCCCTAAATTTTGTGCAAGATGAACATGCATTAAAGAAATTGTAAAAAGTGAAGGCTAAAGCTCCCCATCACTAGTTGGTCAAGCAGGGGTGTCAGACATCATCATGTTTACGCAGTCTCAGCGGTTGCATTACTAAAGGTATATAGTCTGTTCATTTTGCAAGGGAATTTGTACTTTGCATGGGAAGTGTCACCTTAGATTAGTGAATGGGGTAAAACTCTGCTGATTTCCATTATCCAATCCTGTGCAAGAAAAAATGCAGTTTAAAAAAAAAAATGTCCTTGCATGTGATTGGGTATTCTTTGCAAAGTGAAATTTCACCACGTTCATTAATCTAAGGGATCATTATCCCGCACAGTGAAAGTTCCTTTACAAAAGTGAATAGCCCATTTGCCTTTAGTAAATGCACCCCTTAGTGTGGGCATTGCAGGTTTGAGAGGACCTTGCTTTTGTTAGAATATTAAGCAAGCTGTACCTACCAATGCAGTGTTCTTAGCACTGACCCATGTGAGTTTGTTTATATTTTATAACCTCTCAATCACAGCATCTCTTGGGCTGGGAGCATGGGGGACACACCCGCAATCGCTCTGCTCTTTTTAATGGGTCAGATCCTTTGCGTTCATTAGAAACAAATTTATACACTAAAAAATTCTCCCATCTTGCCACAGTTAAACTAATAGGGCAAATATGAGAGTCCTTTAAATGAATTTAGCATATCTCAGGGTATACTAGATATACAGTACGTCTTTATGGAACAATACATATCTCCCTGAACTGCTTAAACTGCAAGGTTTTGACATTTGGTACTGAGCAGGGATACATACTATTGGTCAGCTCTATCTTTATAACATCCTGTGCTCTTTCTAACATTTACAATCTAAATTTCATCTGCCTCATAAAACTTTTTTTCCAATACCTGCAAATCAGGCATGCCATGTCTCTCCCCAACCCCAGTATTGGATACCCTTGTTGTTTTAACAGAGAAAGGAGGGGAGAAGCGCTACAAACCAAGTGAAAAACAGGGCGTTTTTTGGGCGAAGGAAGGCTGGAAAAGGGGTCAGTTGTAATTCCCGTGTCCGAGTGATATGTTCAGTGGCTGATCCAATTTGTCCAAATTGTCCCAGAAAACATAAATGTGTAATACGGAGATGAGGATATTGTGTAAAACAAATCAAAACAAATGTAGAAACTTACCCTTAGGTGAGGAGTAGAGGTGGATGGTTCCGGTTTTCCAGGGATTCCTGACTGCGAACCGTTGTTTGGAGGGATGTCTGTCGTCTGTGGTCCTGTTGATTGAGGGTGGTGAGGAGGCAGAGGCGATGTATTCCTCAGTTGCTGATCAAAAAGGGTTTTCAGGCGGGTATGTCCTTGGGGAACTTGTCAGAGGCCTTCCCTGGTGATGTCAGGGGTTCCCCTGTGACAAGGAGATTGCTGACAAGGGAAGGGGCGGGCCGTTGCGGTGCTGGGACCGATGGTCTCTGGAGTTGGTGTGGAGGGCGCTGGTGATGTCACACTGCGTGTGTGAAAGAGGAGGGGGACGGAGGCATCTTGGCCGGCAGTGCAGGGGCGGATGCTGGTGTTGATACGGCCGGCGGAAGCAGTCCTTGTGGTGTGCTCATTTTTCTGCCATTGTGCTCTCTCCTCCTAGTAACATACTTTATGCACTGCTTATCCCTCCCCTTCTCTAAGCTCTGCTTTTTCTTTCTCCCTCTAATGTGTCTCCCAAATGTACTCAGCAATCAATAAACTCCTGTTTTAGGAACATACCCTTACACTGCAGAACACAAGGCAGTGCTTGGTGCAGAGTATCCTGTCACCTAGCCCAAGCCAGTGAAAATTGGGTTGCATGCCAATGGTTACTTACTTTGAGAAAGGTGGTATTGGGATAAACAACTTGTGGGGTTCCATATACATAGTGGAGGTAGAAAAAGCAGCAGTAGCCTGTGCTACAGCAGTGCCTGCTTTTATGTGCAGATGTCTCTCTACATATTTACATTAAAGATCTTATTTCATATTCATCTAGTGTTGTAATTCACACTACACTTAGTACTAATTTCAAAACTTCAACCACTCCCCCTTCCCCCCCCTGATCGAGCGCTGTATCTCGGTACGTTGTCCTTGTAACTTTCCTTGTTGTTTTAACCAGCATAAAGGGCATAATTTCCTATTAATACATGTATTTGTTAAATAAACCAGTACTGCAATCTGCTGTGTGCTAAGAATAAATGGGAAAGTGATATAGGCCCTATTTCTGAAGAAACATGGGAAGATGTTATGAGAAATGTGCGCTTAGTTTCTCTATATGGTATATATACTGTATATTTGTCTCTCTTTATGAATATCTTTTTCTGTATATTTTTCTGCACCGTTTCTTTCATTAAAGGAGATCTTAAAAATTGTTAAGCTCATCTCTACGCTCTAAATACGAACTTAAAGTATCCTTGCCTCTGTGAAGAGCGCTACTGTATAGTGAATCCTTTCATATTCCTGTCTGAGAGGATAGTGGTATCATAGGCTTTGTTTAAGTGTTTTAAATTGTCGCAGCATTTGCCAGGAACGGTCCGTGTTTCCGTTAAAAAACACGTGGTGGCAGCTAACGTTTGGTGGGTCAAGGGTTAACCAACCCTAGTGACGATCGCTCTCAGTCTGCTGGCCTGAGATTGTTGTCCTGCACGTGGGGAACTCTCTGTGCCGGGTGAGGCTGAGAGTGGTATCGCCATGACCTTGTGAAGCCACGCTCGGTTCAGAACTGTGTGTAGTCACGTGTGATTGACGTACAGCACGTTTGGGCCGGGCGTACATCACAGCAGGGACCATGGGGAACAAAAGTAGCCACCCTCCAGGAGGAAGGACAGTGTCAGCACCAATTCAGAGATGGTTTGAGGATCTACAGCTGAGTGATGCACAAATAAGTAGCATTTTTGTTAATTGTTAAGGTACTTGAATTCATTTTTAAGATTTAATTCCTGAGTTTAGTGTTACTTTAACTTGATTTAAAGATAGGGGAGCGCTGTTTCCTTTTCACACAGCAACATTTTGTAATAGCTTACATTTGGTTTCAACAGCTGCTTGGTAAGAAGGGTTTTTTAGGATCTAGTTATTTGTAGAGATATATATATATTAATAGTCTAGTTGTGAATGGGTGTGCAGAATTTGGGTACTGACATACAGATCAGCCAGTGATACACTAGTCAGCCATCTTGCCACAAAGATATTGTAACAAATCCCGTAAATATCCAAAGCCTTAGAAATTATGAATAGAAAAATCAACTAGCTAGCACACAATCGTCTCTTTTTGTGCTCATACTTCTGAGACTATTACAAAAACATGGCAGAGGTCTCAAAATACAAATAAAAGATAAATCAGCCCATCAGGAGACATTTGTGAAAATAATACATTTCATTCCATTGAATTAAAAGAGAATTAAAACTACTTAGCCAAACTGGTGAGAGGCTAAATACAGATTTAATGTCAGGCTTTGCAAGCAATGCACTCTGATCAAAAGGCCTGAACAAATATGAAACAGAAATTAGCTTCATTAAGGTTTTTCAGAGATTTACCCTTAGAAATCAATAAATTAATTTGAATTTATTTGGATTCATTTTAGGAACGACTATGAAAGGAAACCTTCTAAAATATCCATGATATTTTTTAAGGTGACAGGCTTGCTTTAAGACATTGCTGAGTCCTACATTGGAGTTGGATGATGGAACCATGGCAAATTGGGACACAGGCATCCAAAACACCTGGATGTGTTGAATTTACTAACATAGGCTGGGTGCTGGAATGGAGGGGAGATAGGAGACAGGTGTTAGCCAAAAAGGTGAGTATCCTACCTCTTCTCTTGCAGAAAATGTAATCTGGATTTTTTTTTTTAAGCCAACAGTGTTGCAAGGCACTTAGTGAAAGATTGCAAGTTTTTTTGTGTTTTCTTGGCAGCATGTTACTAGATGCAACACATACAGAATTCATATTTGTACTTTTTAGTAATGCAATGTAGAAAGCAAATCACTTCTCTGTGTGGGATAGTCCCTCCAGCGCTGGTGCCGGTCTCTGATCCAGCGCAGACCCTTCTGGTCGCACGGTGTCTGTCCGCGTGCTGCCGGCTGCATGCATTGATTTACCCTGTGTCTATCCTCTTCTCCCGGGCCGAAGATCTCAACTGTGCATGAGCCCGCCCCATGATCCTTCACGACCAAATGAGAATCTTCAGATCTTCAGATGGAAGCGAGCTTCAGAGACACAGGCAAGTTTTTACCTGTTTGGTAACTTTTTTTATTTTTTTTATTTTTGTTGTATATATCTACTGCTTGCTAGCAGATAAATGCAAAAAACAATAAGGTTTAATTGTACTTTGAATTAAGCCAAAGGTCTATGTCCTTAATACCCCATGTAAGTGGAGACTGATCTACTTTTCTGACAAAAGTATCTTTCGTGTGACATAAATGCTTTAAAAATAATATTACGCTACTGGAATAACCCGGGGTACAAATCTGTTTTTGCTTTCTCCCACACTCTCAAAAAATACAAAAGACATAAAGCCAGTTGCTAAATGTTCTGGCAGTAAGCCATTGTCTATCCTCCAGCATCCTTTCTACTTTTGAAACACATTTTTTACTAGCAGATAACAGAGAGAGTAAATCAGCAAATTGCTATTCCACATATTTTGTGTAACTGCCATTGTCAAATGAAAGCCTAAAGGGCATAATTTATTGGCCAGAACTCCAAAACCCTTGAAACATATACAGTAAACATATAATAAATGCAAGGTGCAGATAAGAAAAAATCAGGTACTCACATGACGCTCCATGTGAATGCCTGATCAGTAAATGTTCAGGAAGACATTACAGCCATGGAAGAGTTTATCACAGATCTTAAACTAACACTCATATGTTCAAGTTAGAACCGAACACGGGGGTGTTCGGCTCATCACTAATCAGGAGTACCCAGCCACTTGAAGACTCTGTACATTTGAGCTTAGAGAGGTGGAGGGATAAGCAGCACAAGGAGTCGATTAGGTGAGTCACCGTGCATGTTACTAGAAGGAGACAGCACAGAGACAGAAAGATGAGCTCAACAGTGTCCTGATTCTCCTTTACCTTTGTCTGGTGGCGATAAGTCATGTAAGTGAAAGTGAAACAGCAACAGATAAAAATTAGGTCTCCCCCGCCCCACCAGACAGGATTGTGCTGTGTGACAAAGCATCCTTTCTACTATTGAGTTGCAGTGCATGTCATATCATTTCATGTCACACACTTATCAGGAGTACCCGGCACTGAATTATTTAGTACTGATGAAGGGCTATTGGATGGAGCAGTAGCATAGCTTAGACTTTGACCAATAGGAGACCAAACAAAAGTAAGGAGTGGTACTTGAAGAGCACTCACAAACATTTTCTATACCACATTACTCATTGTGTTTACAAGGACAGACAAGGACAGCCCCCCCCC
>NW_017307426.1:302636-308148 GCF_000935625.1 Nanorana parkeri | reverse complement strand
CCTCTGAGTTTCTTTCATTTTCAGTATTCTTGATATCATGACAATGCCACTCCCCCTGCTAAATTTGGAGCCTGATCTCGTCTGCTTTGTGTCACTGAATATCAAAATAGCTAGCCATTATCTAATTAACAGATAAGACTCATTGTTTACATTACAATCAAAATCATAAGTGGTAGTCAAATGGGGTTAGTGCTAACACATTGTGACTCCCAAAGTATCCCAAGCAAATAAACTGTAGCCCTCTTTGCACTTATTGCTAACATACATCTCTCTTGTCACTGTCTGGTTGCATGTAGCTCAGCTGGTGCTTTCATAAAGTGACACTAAGGAAACAGTACTGGAGCCGCCTTTTCTGCCCTCTTCTTTGAGAATGTTAGTTCCCTGTCTGTCATGCTGATGCTTTGGCTCCATTTTTGTCTCTGACTTGGAACAAATATATAGCTAAGAAATCCTGGCATGTTGCTGACACTCGTCTATAGTATGTTTGCATTGGGTCTATGACTCAAAAGTATTCATGCTAGACACAGCCAGGCAACTAGCACTGCTTTCAAAAAAAGGCCAGCAATGGCAGCCCCCATACGTTTCTCATGGCAGAGTCACATTTATGTGCAGTTGTCAAGTAGCTTTCTGGTAATACACAGGTTTTAAGGTACTCTAATTTGTATGATGTAGCTCTCATAGCACTCTAACATGGATACTTTATTTGTTATCATAGTGACAGGCATGTCTTTTACAGAAAACAATGTGCATTATCCCGATCTGAAAATTCTTAAAGCAGAACTCTGGGCAAATAAAATATTAATGCTTGCAGTGGGGCAACTCCCACACTGCAAAGGTTAGGGGCTCATTTTGTCTAGGGAGCTAAAAAAAAATTATACTCGCCTGAACTGTGATCCCGGTGTTCTATCAAAGATTGTGACTGGGTTGGAATGTGTGACCGGTCAGGTGGTCACACATTTTAACGTAGTCACGGCCATTTTTTCCGGGGTTAAAATATGTGACCGGCAAAAGGTGTAGAATTCAAAGCTTTCTCAGCTGCTCTAGGGCAGATCAGCATCACAAATCGTATGTGCAGGAGAACCGATGTGCCCTGGAACAGCTGATCGGTCCTGAAATGTCACTTCTATCCAACTTTGTGAGTGCGATCTCACATTCCACAAAGTCAGATAAAAGTGAGATTTCAGGACATACACATACCACATACCATCTGTGATGCTGATCTGCCCTGGAACAGCTGAGAAAGCTTTGAATTTTACACCTTTTTTCGGTCACATATTTTAACCCCGGAAAATGGGCTCCAGCGTCCTGTGAGTCATCACATTCTATACAGTGTATAGAACTTGAGGACACCGAGGGGAATTCTATCTCTGGAACAGAAGAGGAGACAGGCTGGAGGGAGCGGGGTAGGAGCCAGCGAGGATCACAGTTTGGGTAAGTATAACTTTGTTATTTTATCTCCCTAGACAAAACGAGCACTTAACCCTTGCACTGCCTGGGGTAGCCCCACTGGAAGGATTACAATTTGATTCGCCTGGAGTTCTCCACATGTGCCCCACATGTGTGAATTACTATCAAATCTCAGTAACAGAGTGAGCATGTTTTCTGACGATAAGTGGAATATTGAAATCTAATGACAAATATTATCTACCTTGATTAATGTTTTTCAAATCAGAGTTCAAATACCTTTTTTCAAGTACATCTTTTCCAGACTCTTTGTTGTTAGACCTTTGTTAATGTTACTATTTAACACTTGTGTAGATTTCTGGATGCATCAGTGCATCAGCACTGTTTCTCTCAACGCATACCAGCGACCATGCATTTAGTGTGGTTTGCGGGTATGAATCGACCCTAAATGGGGAAGTAAAAAAATAAACGTGCTGCTTACATATCCTGAGTTCTGTGTATGCTGTTGGCATTTGTATTTGTAAGATGCCAATAGTAGGAGCCAGTTGCCAAAGCAATGTAACTCCAGAGAACATGCACAAGAGCTACATCTTCAGTGAATGCCCAGTGGGCAAAGAAAGAAGATGCCAGGTACAGGAGAAGATGGCAGCGGCAAGCATGGACTTTACTTTTTTTTGAGACAAGTAAACTTTTTTGCTTATTATGGCAAATGCTGTTCCCCCCTCTCCCCCTTCTCTCACTAAATGTCCACTCTACTGGCATATATATATCATCTGAAAATGTGTTGCTCTAGGTTAGTCCATGCTTGCCTGCGATAGCCAGGTCCTCATCCAGCTTGTGTGCTGATAACCACTATACAGGAAAATTGTATGACTGAACACCAACCATGTCCAAACTCTTTTTTTGTTCTTTCACAAAAGAATAACACATAAAATGAATTGAGACCTCTGAAGTATTTTCATGCACACAAGCACTTGGTCATAGATTGTATGACTAAGTGCCCATGTGCATGAAATTAATCATTTGAGGTCTCAATTTATCTCTTGTGGTATGTTTTTATGAAAGAATACAGAAAGAATTCAGGCATAGCTGATGTGTGGTCATCCAGTTTTCCTGTATTGTGGGACATTTTATGAAGGTCTTTGGAATGATCTACAAAATATATTTTGATGAATTATTGAACTTTCCACATATGAAAATGCTGAGCAGAGGAACTGCCAAATGTAGCTTTATAATTAGGTAAAACACTCTACATTGTTATTTCCCTTGAACAAAGCAGCAAAATACCAAATTCAGCCTTTTATAAAAAAAAGACCCCTATGTAAGGTATTACAGTGTATTATTTAAATGGTGTGTCTTTACCGCTAAAGGGCAGGGTCACATTATAGCTGTTTTCATCTGAAAACAGCTGCATACAAATTCCTGACTGAGCTGATGATTGGGACATTATGGCATTTTCTTTTCAGCTGAAACCAGCAGCATACAAATTTGTGACTGAGCTGACGATTGCTGTATTATCTGTGAGTGGGAGTCAATGGGAGAGTCACTGACCCTTTCAGACATACAATTTTCAAGTTTTGTCTTACTTTTTTTAAACTGTGTTTATTGAACCGTTATGCATACTGTAAGTGAATGTATAGTTAGAGTTACAATATTCATTTAAAATAAAATGAATTGCAAATATGTTTAAATATGTTAAAATAAAGAACTTGAATGGTTATAGTGCTTTTACTACATGCATACAGTTTAAACTATGAGAGGCAGAGCCAGCTGTCAATCAGCCCACTGTGTGGATCTCAACAGTATTGTCGGGATCCATCCCGGCTGCGGCGCGGTTGTGCGCTCTCAGTATACTGAGTTTTGGATCACCGGCGGACATTAATATATGTCCTCCTCTGACCCTGAAGAGAGCAAAGGCCAAAAAAGGTTAGGCCGTAGTTCTCTTTAAAGGCTGGGGAGGTCACCCTGAACCTAATGTGGGAGTAGAATTACACCACAGGTAACAAATGTTATGGAATTTTAGAGGGCTATTCCCATTCCCATATATAATTCTTTCATAAATAATAATTTGATTAACCAATGATTTCTCCTAGACTACATTGGGGGAACAATGCACTCATCCATTTAATACCTATGGCTTTGCAAGCCATAAAGAAAAAATATTCTGATATAGTGGGTTAAAGGAGAACTATGGGGAGAGGGAAATGCACTCATCCCTACAGTTAGAGCCAATGTGTGACACTACAGCTGTCAGTCACACATCAGGTCTATAGAGCGAGAACTGCATGATCACAAACTGCTGATCGGTCAGTTCACGATCTTCCCCTGCAGAGAGCAATGACTGTCAGTCACTACTCCCCTCTTGGATTCCCTCTCTCCGTTCCTCCAGTGCTGACTGGAGGGACAGGCAGGGGAGGGGGAAGGCCCAGATGGCTCTAGAGAGGCAGAGCCTGCTGTCAATCAGGCAGTGGGGGTAATCTTCTCCAGCTATAGTGCAAATCTGTGCTGTTAGCACAGAACACAATCCCGCTATTTGTTGACTTTTGGGTCACAGAAGGACTTTAGTAAATGCCCCCCTGTGACCCAAAAGAGAACTGAGGCCAAAAAAAGTTTAGCCATAGTTTTAATTTAATATTCTTCATCTAGCATACCAAATTTAAAAATATCAGGTGTATAGAGGGAGTTGCAAGAAAGTGGTGAACACAGTAACCATTTACAGCCAAAAGTCAGATATAATCTGACAAACCCAAATGAGTTGCATGAAATCTTCTTGTGGATCAATATGTCGTATACAGTTGGGGGCGGCCATACATTCCATTTTGTGCAAGTTTTGTCTTATATATATTTTAAACAACACAGAAATGCTGTATCTTACATATCAGATTTTTCAGAGAATAGTTTGAATGAACTGGAAACTGGCAGCTGAACCCTACACGGATGACATATGCATCAATCCGTCAAACAGTAATAGACTGTGTGCTCAAAATGTTGTACATGGAGTGACAGTATCTCTTCCTACAAGACAAGCCAGACAGATGAATGAGAAAGTGACTAAAATCCATATTGATGTTTCCTGAAAATCACTAAATCTGTGTATTTTGGAAAACATATTTGCAGCTAAAGCTCAAAAGAAATTCCTGATATGGCGGTGAATACAGATACTGTAGCTTCTTTGCTAAAACTGCTTTATTATCTTTGCTAATTGAAGAATTTCATGGACCATGCAATTATTTTGCATATACATCATCAGTGTGGTGTCTGTTAAAATAAATGAGCTACGAAATCCTAAAGATGATGAGCAGGTGGGATCTGCCTTTTTTTCTTAGTCAAGAAAATCTGCACATTTGGCAGTGCATTAGAAAAAGAATTGTTTTTTTGGGTTGTTTTTTTGCTCAAATCTCTCTGAAAGTGCCAAGATAAAAAAAACAGATGGTTACACAGCTGACGTAATTGCTGTGCAGTACCTTCACATGATTGTACACAGGGAAATAGGCATTTCTTATTGCAGTACTGAAGATGATAAGGGTCATAGACATTTCGATTTGCCAGTTCACTTTTAACACAGTGAGTTAGACAACATATCCAATCATAGCAAAAGGGGCATTTCATAATGTTAAAGAGGAACAGCTGGCAAAATGTCCAAAACAGCCTGAGGTCCAGATGTGTAAAATGTCACAAGTACTCTCTCTTGAGAAAAAAATGGAAGAGCTAGTTAGCACTTGTAATGAGCTAGCAAGGTAAGCCCATGCCTTTAGGGAACTGTCAGAATGCTGTCCACCAAGTATACTGAGGGCTGGAGACAGACAGGGCACAGAGAAGTAGTTTAATTTTAGAGTCCTTATGGAGATCTATATGCAGTAAAAGCACTCATAGAAGATCTTGTGCACTTTAAAAACTGAATGGATGTGCATCGACTCTTCTGTAGGAGCCAGATGACTGACAGGTGAATGCGGAAGTGATATAATACACATTACTGCTGCATTCACACTACAGAGGGAAACATCAAGCAGCTGATCTCCCTCCCTCCTTCTCCTGACGCCCTCCCGAGCCGGTCCCGGGCCGCAGATGGGCTAGCGGATCCCGGGATTAAAGGTGAGGGGTCAGGAGG
>NW_017307426.1:291183-301951 GCF_000935625.1 Nanorana parkeri | reverse complement strand
TTTTTTTTTACACTTATTGTTATTGCTATTACATAGGGGGATACCATCCCGCTATATAATAGCACAGGTACACTGACAGGTCCTCTTTATGGAGACATTAGGGGTCTCTAGACCCCTAATGTCACCTGGAGACCCCAAAAGAAGCTGATGAAGCACAGATTTGCTTCATCAGCTTCTTCTCTCTGGCAGTAGGAGCCAGATGACTGACAGGTGAATGCGGAAGTGATATAATACACATTACTGCTGCATTCACACTACAGAGGGAAACATCAAGCAGCTGATCTCCCTCCCTCCTTCTCCTGACGCCCTCCCGAGCCGGTCCCGGGCCGCAGATGGGCTAGCGGATCCCGGGATTAAAGGTGAGGGGTCAGGAGGGGGGAGATGGCGGCACTCGCGATTGGGGGGGGCGCTCCGAAATTCACGCCATACAACCGATCGGCGGCTATAGAGCTGCTGATCAGTTGTATGTGAAACAGCCGTTAACGGCTGTAGTAACGAGCGGGTCTTTCCTGCCTGTGCGCGCGAGCAGGAAAAAAATGCCGTCTGGAGACGGCAACCCGCTGATGCGAGTCTGCCGTCCGTCCGTTTCTTCTTAACAGGCGGACGGCAAGAGGTTAAAAATGCATTCAAGTTCCTTAACTATTAACAAAAATGTATCTTATTTGTGTATCACTCGGCTGTAGCTCCTCAAATCATCTCTGAATTGGTGCTGACACTGTCCTTCCTTCTGGAGGGTGACTACTTTTGTTCCCCATGGTCCCTGTGTGTGTTGTGATGTAGCCACCGCTCTAAGCTCGCTCCTGTGATAGACTACAAACTCAATATAAATTAATAAACTAAACATAAGAATGTAGTCCATCATGGGAGTGAGCTTGGAGTGGCTACTTTACAGAACACACAGGACCATGGGGAACAAAAGTAGCCACTCTCCAGAAGGAAGGACAATGTCAGCACCTATTCAGAGATGATTTGAGGATCTACAGCTGATTGATACACAAATAAGATACATTTTTGTTAATAGTTAAGGTACTTGAATTTATTCTTAAGATTAAACTTCTGAGTTTAGTGTCACTTTAAGATTAGTTTACAATAAAATCAAGAGAAAATGTGAGGATTTATTTCTGCCCTTCTCCACATCAATGCAAAATCCTGCCACTTTTAAATCCAGCTCCATCTGCTTTTCCGCTCTCTCCCTCCTTTTTCTCTTTGTTGCTAACAATATTTTCACAAACCCCAACCCATCTTATATATGTTGCTCTTCCTAAACTAATACATGATGGTCCATATGTTCCCTGGAAAAATGTGCTTGCATTCAAAATATTTTTTAATATATAGTTTCCTTTGCTATTACCATTGGAGACTGCACTGACATTGGACATTTGAGAAGGTTGCTCGATGACAATATTCAAGTAAGCACTCTGCATCAGCATTATTGAAGTATTAAAGGTAACTTTTTTTTATTGCGGTTCTGGCTTAGTGCAGTATTGCAGACTAACAGCATTTGAGGATCTTTGTTCCAGAGCCCAGGCCATATATAAGATACTGTATATGATAAGCAACATTATAACAATGAGCTGTTTGCTTCTATTGTTTTATATTTTTTTGCAAGTACATTTGGTGACAATATTGGGATGAATTTCGGAGCATTTAGGTGATGTGCGCACTAATTGGGAAGGACAGAGGATAATAGGATGTGCTATTGAGCAATGTGGAACTAAGAAGCACTGGCTCTGTTTTTTGGTACACTTGGTAGAGTGGGTGAGCAAGCTGATTCTTTATAGGGATAGGGCATGCATCGCATTTCAAACTATTATTACAAACTTTACGTGATATACAATTTAAATTACACAAATATATAGCATACTAAATCCTGAATAACTGTATGAAATTGACTAGTGAGCACACAGCCCAGATGTTGCAGTCTTTGAGGTATACCATATTTTAATCACTGGGATCTGTATTTGTCAAAATATACGTAAGGATCCTTTTAACTTCTCTGATCACATTTTTTCAGTAAAAAAATCATGTTATCGTATACGTCCCAAACTAGGATAGGATGTATTGACTGATGATATACTCTAATTATAACTGTTATGGCTCCAAATGTATTTCTCCCATGCAACAACATTTGTTAAAAAACAAAGCTGTCTCATTGTATTAAACATAGTTGTCTCTTATTTTAATAAGTTCCATGTAGTTGTTTATATGGCCTACAATACAGCCTTGTATATTCAAAGGAAATCTCACCGGTCCAATTCCTTAGCCACCATCAGGACTCCCGAGGTGCTGGTCCAATAGGTGCGTCTCCACCTTGGAATGTAGCAGTATACGAACAGACCGCACTATCCAGAGAATTCCAATCCTGCAGACTTTATTGAAATTCGCAGCAAATCCAGTATAACAGTGAATACAAGTGTATAAAGCAACAAATGCCAGCACTGCACATGCCTAACCAGCTACAACCTCTCACATGTTTCACCCGTAGGCTTATTCATATGAATTCATTCTCACATGTTTCACCCGTAGGCTTATTCATATGAATTTATTCTCATATGTTTTACCCGTAGGCTTATTCATATGAATTAATTTTCACATGTATCACCCGTAGGCTTATTCATATGAATTCATTCTCACATGTTTCATCTGCAGGCTTATTCATATGAATTCATTCTCACATGTTTTACCCGTAGGCTTATTCATATGAATTCATTCTCACATGTTTTACCAGTAGGCTTATTCATATGAATAAGCCTATGGGTGAAACATGCGAGAGGTTGTAGCTGGTTGGGGGTGTGCAGTACTGGCATTTTTTTTTGTGAAATAAAAAACATACAGTTATTATAGGTGATTTTGCCAGCCACCTTGACAATATAGCCCTGCTACCACTAAACCCCTCTCACTCACCTTCTTTAATCTTCTGCTACTTTTTATGATAATGATCACACATATCTGAAATTTTTTTATGCTCATTTCTATTCTGTATCAGATTATCAGACTCTGTTTAACCTTTCTTTGATTTGAATTTTCTAATATTCACCCTCCTCTACCCCCATTATGCAACCCCTATTACCCAGAAGCACACACATATTTATGCAGAAATCTTCACAATTTAGATTCTGTTGTGCTAACTGAAAAGCTTGTCACACCAGACATCTGACATGTTGAAGAGGCATTTCTGGGTAGCTGAATGGTTCTCACTAAAGTTCATCACATGTTACAGTTTGATGCTACAATCTTTTAGATAGCCCCATTGGATACAAATTGGTAAATAGTTTGGATGGGTTATCATATTAATAGTTTTGGTAAATTGTAGTTTGCACATTCACATTGTAACATGTATGGTAAGCTACAGGGCTGTCCCTTTAATGAGGCAGCCTGAGGCTGTTGCCTCAGGCAGCATCTCTTTGGATCACGTGGATGGGCAGTAGGTAGAGTGGCATGGACTCTCTGCTGTACAACGATTGCAGTGTTCCTGCTGCCCCTTTCCAGCCAGAGCATCCCAGGTTGCTAACAGCTGGGTGGGGAAATGTGTAAGGGCCACACAGATCTTCCCGTCCAGATCTTAGCAACCTGGGATGCTGTGGCTGGCATCCTGCCCAGGTCCTGGCAATCAGTGACATCTGCAGTTGCCAGGAGTTGGGCAGGACACTGGCCAGATTGTCCCAGGTTTCTAGATGCCAGGGTCTGCAGAGGGCAGCGTTCACCACCACACCCCCCACCACTGCCACCATCTCCAATGAAGGAAGCAAAAAGGCTACAGACGACTCTGGTACAATTAGTGTTGGTTGAATTTGTATGCTGCTTACTAAATTCTTCTCATAGAAAGAGTATACAGTACTTTAGTTTTATTAGCTCTTCAGTGGCTGTTATGTTTTTACACCATCTTCAGATATCATTATCTGAACTGCACCAGAAACGGTGTTGTCGAGCTTGTCAGGATGTCTGGAAAATTGGATTCTGATTATCTATGGCAAAAGCAGACACAGGAACTGTGGTTTGAACATAGTTTTTTTTTTTTTACAGAAGACAACAGAACAGAGGTTAAACTACATGCACATAACCATGAAATAGAAAACCTTTCTAGCAGAGGAAGCAGGCAATAACAACATTACAAAGATGCATCCATTTTTAGACCATGTCACCTAGAGCTACCTAAATCTTATAGATGCAGCTTAATATATCACATTGATAGACAACTGGACTCTGGTCAAAACATCATTTAAACCATATTATCCAATATTGCAGCGTGCTTACATTATTATAAGCACGACACCTCTGCTTGTAAAATATAGAACACTGTATTGCTAAACATACCTGGCAGATGTGTCCAAATGTGGAAAGATTCTCTGCTCACCTAAAATGTAACTTGTGTTATATTTTTATGTGTGATTCATGGTGTCAAGCTGCATTTTACACCTTGAGATTTCATAGCCGTTTTAATGTGCATTTTATATTATGATACTTTATATTGAATTTCATGTATTATATTAATTTTTGTTGTAAGCAAAATAATTATGTGTTGGAAAATCATTATAAAATCTGTACAGAGTTTAATTTTTATAGTCATGTAAAGTAGAACTCCAGGCCACATTTTTTTGTATTAGATGGAGTAGAGGAGGTTTAAAACCAACACTAGGTTTTCACTCCCAGCGGGAGATTTCCTCTCAATTCTTGTACTGGTGACACAAACAGAAAGTAAAATCTCCTCATGAAATTCTAACCCTGCCCTACTCTATTAATAAAATTGGTTTTATTGTAGACCATGTCCCCATTGGAGAATTCCTTTAAACCTCCTGTCCTGGTAACACATGTCCGTGTGATGGAAAATTTTCCCAGCGAGGATACAGTAAAAAAAAGAACTCACAACGGTTCTAACATTTGAAAGAAATGAAAGACAGCAAGAACACAAATTGTGATGTTGTCATGTACACACAGTCAGCACATTTTGACTTTAGGGCAACTGTGAGGCTAAGCATGCACAGAATAATGATGTGTATTTTTGCACTAAGCTTGTGTGCATATATGTGAACACATAGGAATGAATGGGATTTCTATTTGAAATGAGAAACCTTCAACAAAATACATATGTTTTACTGCAGAAAAATGGATCCATGTAAATGGGTTCAGATTAATAAGTGCCTAATGTGAAAAAGGTAATTAATTATGAAATATTTATGTTTTAGAGCTGAAATCGTCCATTTTCAGGTTGCTCAAGCTTTGTAAATGTTTATGGGTGTCTATAGACTATGCTAATTTTACTAACAATGCAACAAATCTGAGCATTGCAAATGCTGAATAGGGTATCTGTGTAAAGTGACACTAAACTCAGGAATTCAATCTTAAAAATGCATTCAAGTACCCTACTAACAAAAACGTATCTTATTTGTGCATCACTATCCTTCCTTCTAGAGGGTGGCTACTTTTGTTCCCCATGGTCCCTAGTAGCCACTGCTCCAAGCTCACTCCTATGATAGACTACATTCTCAGTACAAATTAGTAAACTAAATATGAGATGTAGTCAATCATGAGAGTGAGCTTGGAGTGGTGACTACTTTGCAACACACAGGACCCATGGGGAAAAAAAGTAGCCACCCTCCAAAAGGAAGGACAGTGTTATCACCAATTCACAGATGATTTGATGAGTGATACACAAATAAGACACATGTTTGTTAATAGTTAAGGTACCTGAATGCATTTTTTACATACTCCAGAGTTTGGTGTCACTTTAAACAAATTTGCTAAAACTAGACAGATATTGGATTTTTTTTTTATAGGCAGCAGATTTGTAACACTGTTAAGATATATTCCCTAGAATTCATAAACAGTGTTGTAGACGCTCACAAGAAAACGGTCTCCTGTTCGTGCAACAAATGTCGCTACTTGTGACACAATCATGTGTATGTTGGAAATATGTACATTCATTTGTCACATGGGAGCATGGTGGGGGTGGCATTGAGGATAGAGTGTCCAAACCCAACACTCCATCCTCAGTGCATGTTCATTCGACAGGCCACACATCATCATTGGTTGTTATAGCGCTGTGCAGCTGACAGTGCACTAGCCACCAAGAACGCTGTGTCAACAGCACCCTAGCAACCAAGGATGCTGTGCCAACAATGTTCTAGAAACCAGCGACAGTAGGGAAGGGTTAGTGTGTCACAGGCCTGCTTACTCCAAAATGAAATTGGTCTTATTTATCAACACTTTCCTTAACCTAACTGGTGGTATTTCTTAATGAATTTGTTGCAGCTGTTGCAACATTTTGGGAAAGTGTAACATATAAGAAGTACTTGAATATGTCACGCATGTCAGAACTGTCACCAAAACTGTAGCCAGGCTTTCATGAACTAGGCACAGCTCTTTCTAATGGGCCCAAATCACAGGAAAAGTGTTGAAAAAGCTTTAGTGAATCACAGCCATTGTATTTATCCAGCTGTAGATTTTCACTGCTAATGCAAAAAGCATATTTGATTATCATAGACTAGGAAATAAAAATTGATGTTTTCTAACTACAAAATACATTTCAACAAATAAGATACGCTCATTAAAAATTGTCACGTACTGCCCATTTGTTGTACAAGAGAAGCATATGCAAATAAAGATGATATTCAGAAAGTGTGTTGGAGAATGAACGACAGGGCAGCCAACTCTTTAGTATGTATCAATAAAGGTGAGTTAACATGGTCAAAGGCAAAAAAAGCAAACCAATAACAACTGCAAAGCCTTTTTGTAAACTAAGTTATGTAAATTGCAGAATGCCCTTACTGTCAGCAGGTATATTATTTCTTAGAAGACAGACAACTGTGTTAATCTCCTTCCTGCTTAATCCCTGTCTCTCTCTACAAATCATCATGTCGACAATTTAAACAGATTTAGATGTGACTGAAATCAAGAAAAGGGGATCTCGGGATGCTGGGAGTGATGCAGGCCTTCAAGAGGTAATTTTGTTTGTGGGAGTGAAAGTAAATCTAACATATCTAACAAAAGGAGCCCTCTGGCCCAGCCCTGAGGATCAAATCCAATTCTACCAAGATACACATTAAGCCCTGTCTATCACAGCTTCGCCCTTGAAAAGACGAATAATGATGAGATTCACCTGACTTCTCCTCAGAGACACAGAAGGAACAAAACATTTAAAGAACTTACAGCATAACAAAATCTGAAAAAATGTTTGGCTTGTGAAATATTTCATAGAGATGTAAAAGGCAGAGAATTCAAATGAAACTGTGCAATCTCATTTTAGTATGAGTTTATTTTATGCTTGTAAAATATGTTATAAAAAAATAGAACATTACATGCTTCCAGTATATTACCAATGAGCAAAAGAAGACAGCAGCAACACAAAATATAAACTGAAAATGCCATTGCCTATGCTGAGGGCTCATTTAAAAGGGTATCTGTGGTTTTGTAAAGTTATGTGCACACAGGTTAAAGCTGAACTTCAGGTAAACAATTCAATTCCCAGTTTGTCATTCTATTTTATCAACTCCTGATATTACAGATACAACCTTCTAGACAACCCAGCCATGTTGGTGACCTGACATTTCTCTATTGCTGTTTAGCAATACAGCTAGGTCACTTCCCTGCCTCTAGCCTGTGACTGGATAGTGAAAGATCAGCAGGAGACTGCTGAATTAATTCCTTATCTCACTCTCTCCTCCTGTCAGGGTGATCGTTGTCAGCGCACAGGCATAGCAGGCATAGTTAGGAGTTTAACTTTAGAGGCTAATTACCTCTTTAATACAACCTTAATGAGGGTATAACATGTCACATGGTGGCAGTACGCAGGTACGCAGCCCCCACCCTCAACCTACCCCCCCACTTACCTGAATCATTGGGGTTCCTGTGTACTTTTGGATTCAGCTGCTCTGTGTGTAACCCCACCTGATCAGCTAGGTCAGTCATTCACAGATCCATTTATAGCCTTGGATCTCAACCGGTGGGTCGTGACCCAAAAGTGTTTAGTGGGTCACCGCATGCTTTCCACTTTTCTAGGTGAGAGGCTTTTCAGCCTCCCCCTAGCGCAGCACTGTCAGTTCTCACGCCAAGCAGCTCCATCCACATGTAGATTGCTTACAGCTCCCTCCCGTGTCCTGTAGAGGTGCCTGAACCGGAGTGACGTCACATTGTGGCTTCTTGCACCTCTATGGGACATGCAAGGGAGCTGTACCATAATGCACATATGGATGGAGCTCCAGCACATCACAGCAGCCTACACTAGACCCAAGGCTGAGGATCCACCCCAGTTCTCATAAGATAGGAAGACTGGGTGGTTCTTAAAAAGGGAAGAAAATAAAAATTGGGGGGGGGGGGGAGTGTGTGTGTAGGTGTGAGAATGTCTGTGAGTTTGTGAGATTGTATCTGTGATTGTGTGTGCCTGGCAGTGTTTTTGGGGACCTGTTCACACTAGTACAGTGTGTTAATCACACAGTCCCGTGCGATGAAGGCACTGTACCACCTTACTGCGCACCTAGCGCAAATTCTGGTGTGGCAGGTGTGTTGCAATACCATTCATTTGAATGGCACCCCAAACGCAACTCCCACCCAAAGTTCAATCGCCCACAACGAAACACAAGTTACCGCAATGCTGTGTGTTCCAGTACGGTGCGACATGGGTCATGACTTAATGGCCAAAGACAAATGTGGGTCCTGAGGTTACACGGGTTGAGAACCACTGATTTATCGGATCTGTAAATGAAAAACCCAGTCAGAGAGACTCGTAGTTCATAATGGAGCATGTGTGCAGTAACTTGACCACACTTTGTAGTCCATTGACACCTTCCTCCAGCTCCATAATTGAAGGTCCATACGTTGGTACAAACCTATGACTGGAGAAACAGGAGCAGGAGCCTGTGCATTGCACCCATAATCCACTGACAGGGATCCCAACCTGAAATAAGTAATTTAGGGAGGTGCCCTCTGTCCCCACCCACCCACCTCTACCCACGAGGGGAGGTGCAACAAGAAGGAGGAGAACACCCCCCTGAAATGATGGCAGATAGCAAAGAAGCTAATGCTTTCCTTGCTAGCTGCTGTTTTTTCAGTATTCTGACAGCTGCTGCCGATATAAAAAAAAGAATTTAAAAAAAAAGCACAGGAATGAATAGCTAGATTGCTATTGGCTATTGCAACTTTCAGGGTGAAAACGTCTCTCTCCCGGGTGTCCAGGAGCCACTATCTAATAGCAGGAGACTCCCGGGACATCCGGGAGAGTTAAGATGTCTGGACTGATCACATTTACAATGCTTTGCAGGCTCAAATGCAGAAAATTAATACATTCAAATTTTTTCTTTTTGCAATATTGCTGCATTAAGCCATTAAGGGAGGATTAAAGTGGACCTACTAATAAAATTCATATGAATCAGTAAAGCTAATGACAAAATAACTAAATTATGTTATTTTTTTTTCTCACTAAGGGCTTGATTAAAAAAAAAGCTTAGCTTTCTGTAGACAGATGAACTACTAAAATAGTTGAGAATCTTCACTGAACAATTGTGTGAGTATTCACTTTGATTATCTAAGATATGAAAAACATCTGCATATGTTTGAGTATTTCAAGTAAATACAGCTTTCAGGGCCATCCCTATAATTAAGCAGCCTGAGGTGGCATCTCACAGGATCATGTGTGGGGGGCGCAGCGACAGGTGTGCCTAAGTGCTCTAAGCAACAAATGAAACTGTCCGGTGTCCTGCCCAGCTCACTGATGTCAGTGGTTGCCAGGAGCTGAGTGGCTTGATCCACCAGCACCCCCCAGGGGACCCTGCACCAACAGTGATTACCTTTACCACCAATGCCACCCCCCTCCCCCTTGACTGTGCACCACCTGCATCCCCCCACTTGTAGGGATACCTCTGACTGCTTTTCACATAATTGGATAATTGAAGTGAATAGTTACAATGTTTGAGTGAAGAGTTTCAACTTCTTTAGATAAGGTATGCAAAAAATAAAAATCTGTCAAATATCTAGAAGTTTCTTTTTGTAGATTGTCATTATTAAACATTTCTAAAGGTGCCTTTGTTGTCATTTTGAAGATCTGGGTAAAGTTCCTCTTTATTGCTGCACTTCTGTAAGTCAAGGTAGGGGTTTGCTTTTATTTAATGAATGTTGCTGCTGCATTCCCAGAAGCTGATTATCTGTGTCCAAACTTAAAGCTGCATTTATTTAGGAAAAAAAATATTGCTTTTCTTAGACCGAAGTGATGACTATACATATTTGCAGTCAGTGTACTAAAAGCTGCACTCTATAAAAATAGAGACCTGTTTTTACAAAATATGTCACAACTCATCTATTTACTAAAAGAAGATACATTTATTTCACTAAATATAGAAGTTTGTTTTTACAAAATTGCTTGCTGTTTTACCTCCAAAAACTGCCAACTCATTCCCAAATTCAGTGTACTAAAATATAGACTTATTAAGCTGAAAATATAAGATTAAAAAAGAAATTAGGAGCATTGATAAAGCGGGTGTTACTTTAGGGTGGAGGAGGGGGAAGGAGAGCAGAAAGAGAGAATGGGGGAGAAAGAGAGCAGACAGAGGAGGAGAGAGAGTGTAGAGAGGGGCTGAGAGAGAGATAGAGCAGATAGCGGAGATATAGTGCAACAAGAGAGAGGGGGAGAGAGTGAGCAGAGAGAGGGGGAGAGAGAGTGTGTGTGTAGGAGAGGGGAAGAGAGTGTGTGGAGAGAGGGGGTGGAGAAAAGGGGCGAGAGAGAGAGAGTGTGTGTGTGTGTGTGTGTGGAGAGAGGGAGTGGAGAGGGGGGAGTGAAAGA